>NW_026280687.1:0-9360 GCF_023373465.1 Oncorhynchus keta
CACATATATACATATACATATATACATACATATATACATACATATATACACACATATATACATACATATATACACACATATATACACACATATATACATACATATATACATACATATATACACACATATATACATACATATATACATACATATATACATACATATATACATACATATATACACACATATATACACACATATATACATACATATATACACACATATATACATACATATATACATACATATATACATACATATATACATACATATATACATACATATATACATACATATATACACACATATATACATACATATATACACACATATATACATACATATATACATACATATATACATACATATATACATACATATATACATACATATATACATACATATATACATACATATATACATACATATATACACACATATATACACACATATATACATACATATATACACACATATATACATACATATATACATACATATATACATACATATATACATACATATATACATACATATATACATACATATATACACACATATATACACACATATATACATACATATATACATACATATATACATACATATATACAGTGTAAAAACATTAAGAACACCTTCCTAATATTGAGTTCCTCCCCCTCTTGCCCTCAGAACAGCCTCAACTAGTCGGGGCATGGACTCTACAAGGTGTTGAAAGCGTTCCACAGGGATGCTGGTCCATGTGGACTCTACAAGGTGTTGAAAGCGTTCCACAGGGATGCTGACCCATGTTGACTCCAATGCTTCCCACAGTTGTGTCAAGTTGGCTGGATGTCCTTTGGGTGGTGGACCATTCTTGATAAACACAGGAAACTGTTGAATGTGAAAAACCCAGCAGCGTTGTAGTTCTTTACATAAACCGGTGCGCCTGGCACCTACTACCATACCCTGTTCAAAGGCACTTCAATGTTGTCTTGCCCATTCACTCTCTGAATGACACACACACACAATCCATGTCTCAATTGTCTCAGTCTTAAAAATCCTTCTTTTAACCTGTCTCCTCCCCTTCATCTACACTGACTGAAGTGGATTTAACAAGAGACATCAACTAAGGGATCATAGCTTTCACCTGGATTCACCTGGTCAGTCTCATGGAAAGAGCAGGTGTTCCTAATGTTTTGTCCACTAGTGTATGTTGTTTGTGAGATCGAGAATCTAACCATGGTTTGCAATGACAGGCTTGTTTGTTTGTGTGTGTGTGTGTGTGGTAGCTACTCACCGTCCAGGGACAGCCAGTCCAGCTGTGAGCTGGGTAGAGATGAGGCGTTTCTAGCTCTGTATTCCAAACAGAACAGGCGAAGAGACAGACCCACTGTCCTCCACTATATGAAGAGACACCAACCCTGCCTCGTGGGCTAAGGGAAGGAGAGACAGATAGAGGGGATGGGGAGGGAAGACAGAGAGGGAAGGAGGAGGGAGGAGAAGACAGAGAGAGGGAGGGGAGGTGGGAGGAAGACAGAGAGAGGGAGGGGAGGAGGGAGGGAGAGACAGAGAAAGGGAGGGGAGGAGGGAGGAAGACAGAGAGAGGAATGGGGAGGAAGACAGAGAGAGGGAGGGGAGGAGGAGGAGAGACAGAGAAAGGGGGAGGGGAGGAGAGGAGGAAGGAAGACAGAGAGAGGGATGGGGAGAGAGAGACAGAGAGAGGGAGGGGAGGAGGGAGGAAGACAGAGAAAGGGAGGGGAGGAGGGAGGAAGACAGAGAGAGGATGGGGAGGAAGACAGAGAGAGGGAGGAGGAGGGAGGAAGACAGAGAGAGGGAGGAGGAAGACAGAGAGAGGAGGGAGGAGAGAGAGACAGAAAGAGGGAGAGAGAGATGGAAGGAAGAGGGGAGGAGGGGGAGATGAGGGGCGAGACGAAGGGCGAGATGAGGGGAGAGAGGAGGAGAGGAGATGAAGGAAGAGGAAGGGGAGAGGAGAGATGAGGAGAGAGGAGGGGTGGGAGAGATGAGGAGAGAGATGAGGAGAGAGGAGGGAGAGATGAGGAGAGAGAGGAAGGGGGAGATGAGGAGAGAGAGGAGGGGAGATGAGGGAGAGAGGATGGGGAGAGGGGAGATGAGGGAGAGAGGAAGGGGGAGATGAGGGAGAGAGGAGGGGGGAGATGGGGGAGAGGGGAGATGAGGGAGAGAGGGAGAGATGAGGGAGAGGAGGGGGAGAGGGGAGGATGAGGGAGAGAGGAGGGGAGAGAGGGGAGATGAGGGAGAGGAGGGGAGAGAGGGAGAGATAAGGGAGAGAGGAGGGGGGAGAAGAGATGAGGGAGAGGAGGGGAGAGAGGAAGAGACGAGGGGGAGGGGAGATGAGGGAGAAGAGGGGAGAGAGGGAGAGATGAGGGAGAAGGGGGAGAAGGGGATGGTGAACATCAGTAAAGTCCAGAAGTTTAGGGTGTTGAGGATGAAAACTCCTTCCAATGACCAGACAGTTAACAAGAGTACATTTAACCAATGAGATCAGGATGAAGTCAAGAAGTTTCTGTCTCCATTATCTACGCAGAAAGCTGCTTCCAGAGAAGACAGAACCATCAACAACAGGTTCAGATGTGGAACCATCAACAACAGGTTCAGATGTGGAACCATCAACAACAGGTTCAGATGTGGAACCATCAACAACAGGTTCAGATGTGGAACCATCAACAACAGGTTCAGATGTGGAACCATCAACAACAGGTTCAGATGTGGAACCATCAACAACAGGTTCAGATGTGGAACCATCAACAACAGGTTCAGATGTGGAACCATCAACAGGTTCAGATGTGAACCATCAACAACAGGTTCAGATGTGGAACCATCAACAACAGGTTCAGATGTGGAACCATCAACAACAGGTTCAGATGTGGAACCATCAACAACAGGTTCAGATGTGGAACCATCAACAACAGGTTCAGATGTGGAACCATCAACAACAGGTTCAGATGTGGAACCATCAACAACAGGTTCAGATGTGGAACCATCAACAACAGGTTCAGATGTGGAACCATCAACAACAGGTTCAGATGTGGAACCATCAACAACAGGTTCAGATGTGGAACCATCAACAACAGGTTCAGATGTGGAACCATCAACAACAGGTTCAGATGTGGAACCATCAACAACAGGTTCAGATGTGGAACCATCAACAACAGGTTCAGATGTGTCTAATATAAAACCTATTAATGTACAAGAAGCATTCAATCTGGTGCCTCAACTGCCCTCAGAGACAAGGAACCAGAGGACGGGGCTAAGAGACAAGGAACCAGAGGACGGGGCTAAGAGACAAGGAACCAGAGGACGGGGCTAAGAGACAAGGAACCAGAGGACGGGGCTAAGAGACAAGGAACCAGAGGACGGGGCTAAGAGACAAGGAACCAGAGGACGGGGCTAAGAGACAAGGAACCAGAGGACGGGGCTAAGAGACAAGGAACCAGAGGACGGGGCTAAGAGACAAGGAACCAGAGGACGGGGCTGGACATGCTGATGCAGTAAAACAATCTACTGAATCTACTGACACAGTAACAACCATTCTGCCATCTAGTGGACACAGTAACAACCATTCTGCCATCTACTGAACACAGTAACAACCATTCTGCCATCTAGAGGACACAGTAACAACCATTCTGCCATCTAGAGGACACAGTAACAACCATTCTGCCATCTAGTGGACACAGTAACAACCATTCTGCCATCTAGTGGACACAGTAACAACCATTCTGCCATCTAGTGGACACAGTAACAACCATTCTGCCATCTAGTGGACACAGTAACAACCATTCTGCCATCTAGTGGACACAATAACAACCATTCTGCCACCTAGAGGACACAGTAACAACCATTCTGCCATCTAGTGGACACAGTAACAACCATTCTGTCATCTAGAGGACACAGTAACAACCATTCTGCCATCTAGAGGACACAGTAACAACCATTCTGCCATCTAGTGGACACAGTAACAACCATTCTGCCATCTACTGAACACAGTAACAACCATTCTGCCATCTAGAGGACACAGTAACAACCATTCTGCCATCTAGAGGACACAGTAACAACCATTCTGCCATCTACTGAACACAGTAACAACCATTCTGCCATCTACTGAACACAGTAACAACCATTCTGCCATCTAGTGGACACAGTAACAACCATTCTGCCATCTAGAGGACACAGGAACAACCATTCTGCCATCTAGTGGACACAGTAACAACCATTCTGCCATCTACTGAACACAGTAACAACCATTCTGCCATCTACTGAACACAGTAACAACCATTCTGCCATCTACTGAACACAGTAACAACCATTCTGCCATCTAGTCTACTGAACACAGTAACAACCATTCTGCCATCTAGTGAACACAGGAACAACCATTCTGCCATCTAGTGGACACAGTAACAACCATTCTGCCATCTAGAGGACACAGTAACAACCATTCTGCCATCTAGAGGACAGAGTAACAACCATTCTGCCATCTAGTGGACACAGGAACAACCATTCTGCCATCTAGTGAACACAGTAACAACCATTCTGCCATCTAGAGGACACAGTAACAACCATTCTGCCATCTAGTGGACACAGTAACAACCATTCTGCCATCTAGTGAACACAGTAACAACCATTCTGCCATCTAGTGGACACAGTAACAACCATTCTGCCATCTAGAGGACACAGTAACAACCATTCTGCCATCTAGAGGACACAGTAACAACCATTCTGCCATCTACTGAACACAGTAACAACCATTCTGCCATCTAGTGGACACAGTAACAACCATTCTGTCATCTACTGAACACAGTAACAACCATTCTGCCATCTAGTGTGAACACAGTAACAACCATTCTGCCATCTAGTGAACACAGTAACAACCATTCTGCCATCTAGTGGACACAATAACAACCATTCTGCCATCTAGAGGACACAGTAACAACCATTCTGCCATCTAGTGGACACAGTAACAACCATTCTGCCATCTAGAGGACACAGTAACAACCATTCTGCCATCTAGTGGACACAGGAACAACCATTCTGCCATCTAGTGAACACAGTAACAACCATTCTGCCATCTAGAGGACACAGTAACAACCATTCTGCCATCTAGAGGACACAGTAACAAACATTCTGACATCTAGTGGACACAGTAACAACCATTCTGCCATCTAGAGGACACAGTAACAACCATTCTGCCATCTAGTGGACACAGTAACAACCATTCTGCCATCTAGAGGACACAGTAACAACCATTCTGCCATCTAGTGGACACAGTAACAACCATTCTGCCATCTAGAGGACACAGTAACAAACCATTCTGCCATCTAGAGGACACAGTAACAACCATTCTGGCCATCTAGTGAACACAGTAACAACCATTCTGCCATCTAGTGGACACAGTAACAACCATTCTGTCATCTAGAGGGACACAGTAAATAACCATTCTGCCATCTAGTGGACACAGTAACAACCATTCTGCCATCTAGTGAACACAGTAACAACCATTCTGCCATCTAGTGGACAATAACAACCATTCTGCCATCTAGAGGACACAGTAACAACCATTCTGCCATCTAGTGAACACAGTAACAACCATTCTGCCATCTAGAGGACACAGTAACAACCATTCTGCCATCTAGTGGACACAGTAACAACCATTCTGCCATCTAGTGGACACAATAACAACCATTCTGCCATCTAGAGGACACAGTAATAACCATTCTGCCATCTAGTGGACACAATAACAACCATTCTGCCATCTAGAGGACACAGTAACAACCATTCTGCCATCTAGTGGACACAATAACAACCATTCTGCCATCTAGAGGACACAGTAACAACCATTCTGCCATCTAGAGGACACAGTAACAACCATTCTGCCATCTAGTGAACACAGTAACAACCATTCTGCCATCTAGTGGACACAGTAACAACCATTCTGTCATCTAGAGGACACAGTAAACAACCATTCTTCATCTAGTGGACACAGTAACAACCATTCTGCCATCTAGTGAACACAGTAACAACCATTCTGCCATCTAGATGACACAGTAACAACCATTCTGCCATCTAGTGAACACAGTAACAACCATTCTGCCATCTAGTGGACACAGTAACAACCATTCTGCCATCTAGAGGACACAGTAACAACCATTCTGCCATCTAGAGGATACTGTGCGTGCGTGTACCTACCAGGGCAGTAGCTCCGTAGTACTCCAGGCTGAATAAGTGAAGCGGGGACGGTGCTCTGGTCAAACACGCAGCTGTAACGTCCAGTAGCCTCCAACCAGGGACCTGTTATCAACACCTTCACACCACCCTGACAGATGTATAAACTACCTATTAGTCTTTCTGCTTCTCTGCTCACGTTTACATGAAGGTTCATTTGAACATATTTCTCTGCTCAGGTTTACATGAAGGTTCATTTGAACATATTTCTCTGCTCAGGTTTACATGAAGGTTCATTTGAACATATTTCTCTGCTCAGGTTTACATGAAGGTTCATTTGAACATATTTCTCTGCTCAGGTTTACATGAAGGTTCATTTGAACATATTTCTCTGCTCAGGTTTACATGAAGGTTCATTTGAACATATTTCTCTGCTCAGGTTTAGAATGAGGTTTAAATGCATTAGAATATCTTTCTCTGCTCAGGTTTAGGTTCATTTGAACATATTTCTCTGCTCAGGTTTACATGAAGGTTCATTTGAACATATTTCTTCTGCTCAGGTTTACATGAAGGTTAATTTGAACATACTTCTCTGCTCAGGTTTACATGAAGGTTAATTTGAACATATTTCTCTGCTCAGGTTTAGGTTCATTTAGAATATTTCTCTCAGAGTTTAGGTTCATTTGAATATCTTTCTCTGCTCAGGTTTGAGTTCATTTGAATATCTTTCTCTGCTCAGGTTTAAATGTTTAGACATACTTCTCTGCTCAGGTTTAGGTTCATTTGAATATTTTTCTCTGCTCAGGTTTAGGTTCATTTGAATATCTTTCTCTGCTCAGGTTTAGATGAAGGTTTGGGTTCATTTGAACATATTTCTCTGCTCAGGTTTAGATTAATTTGAATATATTTCTCTGCTCAGGTTTAGATTAAAGTTTGGGTTCATTTGAACATATTTCTCTGCTCAGGTTTACATGAAGGTTAATTTGAATATATTTCTCTGCTCAGGTTTAGAATGAGGTTTAAATGCATTAGAATATCTTTCTCTGCTCAGGTTTAGGTTCATTTGAACATATTTCTCTGCTCAGGTTTAGAATGAGGTTTAAATGCATTAGAATATATTTCTCTGCTCAGGTTTAGATTAAAGTTTGGGTTCATTTGAACCTATTTCTCTGCTCAGGTTTAGGTTAAAGTTTGGGTTCATTTGAACCTATTTCTCTGCTCAGGTTTAGGTTCATTTGAATATCTTTCACTGCTCAGGTTTAGGTTCATTTGAACATCTTTCTTTGCTCAGGTTTAGAATTAGGTTTAAATTCATTAGAATATATTTCTCTGCTCAGGTTTAGATTAAGGATTAAGTTAATTTGAATATCTTTCTCTGATCAGGTTTAGGTTAATTTGAATGTCCTTCTCTGCTCAGGTTTACATGAAGGTTAATTTGAACATATTTCTCTGCTCAGGTTTAGGTTCATTTGAATATCTTTCTCTGCTCAGGTTTAGAGGAAGGTTTGGGTTAATTTGAAACTATTTCTCTGCTCAGGTTTAGGTTCATTTGAACATCTTTCTCTGCTCAGGTTTAGGTTCATTTGAATATCTTTCTCTGCTCAGGTTTAAAAGAATTTGAACATACTTCTCTGCTCAGGTTTAGGTTCATTTGAATATCTTTCTCTGCTCAGGTTTAGGTTCATTTGAATATCTTTCTCTGCTCAGGTTTAGATTAATTTGAATATCTTTCTCTGCTCAGGTTTAGATTAAAGTTTGGGTTCATTTGAACATATTTCTCTGCTCAGGTTTAGGTTAATTTGAATATATTTCTCTGCTCAGGTTTAGGTTCATTTGAATATCTTTCTCTGCTCAGGTTTAGGTTAATTTGAACATCTTACTTTGCTCAGGTTTAGAATTAGGTTTAAATTCATTAGAATATATTTCTCTGCTCAAGTTTACATTTGGGATTAGGTTCATTTAAATATCTTTCTCTGATCAGGTTTAGGTTAATTTGAATATCTTTCTCTGATCAGGTTTAGGTTAATTTGAATATCCTTCTCTGCTCAGGTTTAGATGAAGGTTTGGGTTCATTTGAAAATATTTCTCAGCTCAGGTTTAGGTTAATTTGAATATATTTCTCTGCTCAGGTTTAGAGGAAGGTTTGGGTTAATTTGAAACTATTTCTCTGCTCAGGTTTAGGTTCATTTGAACATCGTTCTCAGGTCAAGCTTAGATTCATTTCGATATCTTTCTCTGCTCAGGTTTAAATGAATTTGAACATACTTCTCTGCTCAGGTTTAGGTTCATTTGAATATGTTTCTCTGCTCAGGTTTAGGTTCATTTGAATATCTTTGTCTGCTCAGGTTTAGATGAAGGTTTGGGTTCATTTGAACATATTTCTCTGCTCAGGTTTAGGTTCATTTGAATATCTTTCTCTGCTCAGGTTTAGGTTAATTTGAACATCTTTCTTTGCTCAGGTTTAGAATTAGGTTTAAATTCATTAGAATATATTTCTCTGCTCAAGTTTAGATTATTTGAATATCTTTCTCTGCTCAGGTTTAGGTTCATTTGAATATCTTTCTCTGATCAGGTTTAGGTTAATTTGAATATCCTTCTCTGCTCAGGTTTAGATGAAGGTTTGGGTTTATTTGAACATATTTCTCTGCTCAGGTTTAGGTTCATTTGAACATCTTTCTTTGCTCAGGTTTAGAATTAGGTTTACATTCATTAGAATATATTTCTCTGCTCAGGTTTAGATTAGGATTAGGTTCATTTGAACATATTCCTCTGCTCAGGTTTAAATGAATTTGAACATACTTCTCTGCTCAGGTTTAGGTTCATTTGAATATCTTTCTCTGCTCAGGTTTAGGTTAATTTGAATATATTTCTCTGCTCAGGTTTAGATGAAGGTTTGGGTTCATTTGAACATATTTCTCTGCTCAGGTTTAGGTTCATTTGAATATCTTTCTCTGCTCAGGTTTAGGTTAATTTGAATATCTTTCTCTGCTCAGGTTTAGGTTCATTTGAATATCTTTCTCTGCTCAGGTTTAGGTTCATTTGAATATCTTTCTCTGCTCAGGTTTTAGATGAAGGTTCATTTGAATATCTTTCTCTGCTCAGGTTTAGGTTCATTTGAATATCTTTCTCTGCTCAGGTTTAGGTTCATTTGAATATCTTTCTCTGCTCAGGTTTAGGTTCATT
>NW_026280688.1:0-38262 GCF_023373465.1 Oncorhynchus keta
TTTTACAGGCCTCTCTTGTTCAATCCTATACTTAGGATATTATACTGCATTAACTCAACCAGACTCGAAGGTAAACTTCAACATGTCTTTACTCCGTAACTGTCCGTGAAATAAACCCCACATTCCTGTGGTGACGTCATATGTCAACACGTCACATCAATACACGACATTCCCCCTTTACTTGGACATGTACTTTAACGTCAACCTGACTTTAAAAAAAAAAAATATTTAATTTAACTAGGCAAGTCAGTTAAGAACAAATTCTTATTTATAATGATGGCCTACCCCGGGCCAAACCCTAACCCAGATGATGCTGGGCCTCTCTGACATACAGTTGTGGCCAAAAGTTTTGAGAATTAAACAAATACCAATTTTCACAAAGTCTGCTGCTCAGTTCGTATGATGGAAATTTGCATATACTCCAGAATGTTCTGAAGAGTGATCAGATAAACTTAAATTAATTGCAAAGTCCCTCTTTGCCATGCAAATGAACTGACCCCCTCCCCCCGAAAAACATTTCCACTGCATTTCAGCCCTGCCACAAAAGGACCAGCTGACATCACATCAGTCAGTGATTCTCTCGTTAACACAGGTGTGAGTGTTGACGAAGACAATTGTTCTTCCACTGTCAGCCATGGTTACCTGCAAGGAAACAAATGCTGTTATCACAAAAAGGGCTTCACAGGCAAGAACATCAAGGAGAGCGGTTCAATTGTTGTGAAGAAGGCTTCAGGGCGCCCAAGAAAGTCCTGCAAGTGCCAAGACCGTCTCCTAAAGTTGATTCAGCTGCGGGATCGGGGCACCACCAGTACAGAGCTTGCTCAGGAATGGCAGCAGGCAAGTGTGATTGCATCTGCACGCACAGTGAGGCGAAGACTTTTGGAGGTTGGCCTGGTGTCAAGAAGGGCAGCAAAGAAGCCACTTCTCTCCAGGAAAAACATCAGGGACAGACTGATATTCTGCAAAAGGTACAGGGATTGGACTGCTGAGGACTGGGGTAAAGTAATTTTCTCTGATGAATCCCCTTTAAGATTGTTTGGGGCATCCGGAAAAAAAGCTTGTCCGGAGAAGACAAGGTGAGCGCAACCATCAGTCCTGTGTCATGCCAACAGTAAAGCATCCTGAGACCATTCATGTGTGGGATTGCTTCTCAGCCAAGGGAGTGGGCTCACTCACAATTTTGCCTAAGAACACAGCCATGAATAAAGAATGGTACCAGCACATCCTCCGAGAGCAACTTCTCCCAACCATCTAGGAACAGTTTGGTGATGAACAATACTGTGTCAGCATGATGGAGCACCTTGCCATAAGGCAAAAGTGCTAACTAAGTGGCTTGGGGAACAAAACATCGATATTTTGGGTCCATGGCCAGGAAACTCCCCAGACCTTAATCCCATTGAGAACTTGGTCAATCCTCAAGAGGCGGGTGGACAAACAAAACCCCACAAATTCTGACAAACTCCAAGCATAGATTATGCAAGAATGGGCTGCCATCAGTCAGGATGTGGCCCAGAAGTTAATTGACAGCATGCCAGGGCAGATTGCAGAGGTCTTGAAAAAGAAGGGTCAACACTGCAAATATTGACTCTTTGCATCAACTTCATGTAATTGTCAATAAAATCCTTTGACACTTATGAAATTCTTGTAATTATACTTCAGTATTCCATAGTAACATCTGACAAAAATATCTAAAGACACTAAAGCAGCAAAGTTTGTGGAAATTAATATTTGTGTCATTCTCAACTTTTGGTCACAACTGTACACTGTAGCAGTTACAGATCCATACAGCCTCCATCCTACTAAACTACACTGTAGTAGTAACAGATCCATACAGCCTCCATCCTACTAAACTACACAGCAGTTACAGATCCATACAGCAGTTACAGATCCATACAGCCTCCATACAGCCTCCCTACTAAACTACACTGTAGCAGTTACAGATCCATACAGCCTCCATCCTACTAAACTACACTGTAGCAGTTACAGATCCATACAGCCTCCATCCTACTAAACTACACTGTAGCAGTTACAGATCCATCCATACAGCCTCCATACAGCCTCCATCCTACTAAACTACACTGTAGCAGTTACAGATCCATACAGATCCTGTAGTAGTTACAGATCCATACAGCCTCCATCCTACTAAACTACACTGTAGTAGTTACAGATCCATACAGCCTCCATCCTACTAAACTACACTGTAGTAGTTACAGATCCATACAGCCTCCATCCTACTAAACTACACTGTAGTAGTTACAGATCCTCCATACTACTAAACTACACTGTAGTAGTTACAGATGCCTCCATCCTACTAAACTACACTGTAGTAGTTACAGATACAGCCTCCATCCTACTAAACTATACTGTAGTAGTTACAGATCCATACAGCCTCCATCCTACTAAACTACACTGTAGTAGTACAGATCCATACAGCCTCCATCCTACTAAACTACAGTAGTAGTTACAGAAGCCTCCATCCTACTAAACTACACTAGTACAGATCCATACAGCCTCCATCCTACTAAACTACACAGACAGATCCATACAGCCTCCATCCTACTAAACTACACTGTAGTAGTTACAGATCCATACAGCCTCCATCCTACTAAACTACACTGTAGTAGTTACAGATCCATACAGCCTCCATCCTACTAAACTACACTGTAGTAGTTACAGATCCATACAGCCTCCATCCTACTAAACTACACTGTAGTAGTTACAGATCCATACAGCCTCCATCCTACTAAACTACATACAAATACAGCCTCCATCCTACTAAACTACACTGTAGTAGTTACAGATCCATACAGCCTCCATCCTACTAAACTACACTGTAGTAGTTACAGATCCATACAGCCTCCATCCTACTAAACTACACTGTAGTAGTTACAGATCCATACAGCCTCCATCCTACTAAACTACACTGTAGTAGTTACAGATCCATACAGCCTCCATCCTACTAAACTACACTGTAGTAGTTACAGACCCATACAGCCTCCATCCTACTAAACTACACTGTAGTAGTACAGATCCATACAGCCTCCATCCTACTAAACTACACTGTAGTAGTTACAGATCCATACAGCCTCCATCCTACTAAACTACAAACTACAGATCCATACAGCCTCCATCCTACTAAACTAGTAGTTACAGATCCATACAGCCTCCATCCTACTAAACTACACTGTAGTAGTTACAGATCCATACAGCCTCCATCCCATCACTACAGACTACAGCCTCCATCCTACTAAACTGTAGTAGTTACAGATCCATACAGCCTCCATCCTACTAAACTACACTGTAGTAGTTACAGATCCATACAGCCTCCATCCTACTAAACTACACTGTAGTAGTTACAGATCCATACAGCCTCCATCCTACTAAACTACACTGTAGTAGTTACAGATCCCAGCCTCCATCCTACTAAACTACACTGTAGTTAGTCCATACAGATCCTAAATACAGCCTCCATCCTACTAAACTACACTGTAGTAGTTACAGATCCATACAGCCTCCATCCTACTAAACTACACTGTAGTAGTTACAGATCCATACAGCCTCCATCCTACTAAACTACACTGTAGTAGTTACAGATCCATACAGCCTCCATCCTACTAAACTACACTGTAGTAGTTACAGATCCATACAGCCGCCATCCTACTAAACTATACTGTAGCAGTTACAGACCCATACAGCCTCCATCCTACTAAACTACACTGTAGTAGTAACAGATCCATACAGCCTCCATCCTACTAAACTACACTGTAGTAGTTACAGATCCATACAGCCTCCATCCTACTAAACTACACTGTAGTAGTTACAGATCCATACAGCCTCCATCCTACTAAACTACACTGTAGTAGTTACAGACAGCCTCCATCCTACTAAACTACACTGTAGTGTTACCTCCATACCAAACTACACTTCCACTAAACTTCCTGAGTTACACATCCTACTAAACTACAGGTGTTCAGACCCATACAGCCTCCAGCTAAATACACTATAGACAGCTAATTGGCTATAGACAGCTAATTGGCTATAGACAGCTAATTGGCTATAGACAGCTAATTGGCTATAGACAGCTAATTGGCACAATAACCAAGGTGTGTATCAATTTAACCTTTTGTTTTTTGTTTAAAAAAAAAATTCTAACGACTGTACAGGACAACTCTCATTCTTTACCTGTATAGCAACAGTTGTGTTACAAATAAACAACTGAAATCTGTTCAATGTCTTATTTCTGTTCTCCTAATGGATTTTCCTTTTCAAGTCTACTTCTAAGAAAAACTAAACAAAACACTATTATTATTCTTTTCTTACTGTAACAAAACATTTTTTGCACCTTTTTCACAACATAATTCAAACATTCAGTCTTCACATTAGTCCTTTGTGCTTGTCATTTTTTTCCAGTTTATTGCTTGTTTTCTTTACCCCTTTACAGTACAGGATAATTATTTAAATGACTAAGTCCGTTAACTTCTGTGGCAGTTTAATTAGTCTGTGAGGCCTGACTAGCTTGGGTGTCCGTGGTCTTTGCTGATCCCGCACATCTCTGGTTTGGACTCTATGTAATGTCTCAGAGTAGGACTCTGTTTCCGCAGTCTCTGTCAGTCTCTGGTTTGGACTCTATGTAATGTCTCAGAGTAGGACTCTGTTTCCGCAGTCTCTGTCAGTCTCTGGTTTGGACTCTATGTAATGTCTCAGAGTAGGACTCTGTTTCCGTAGTCTCTGTCAGTCTCTGGTTTGGACTCTATGTAATGTCTCAGAGTAGGACTCTGTTTCCGCAGTCTCTGTCAGTCTCTGGTTTGGACTCTATGTAATGTCTCAGAGTAGGACTCTGTTTCCGCAGTCTCTGTCAGTCTCTGGTTTGGACTCTATGTAATGTCTCAGAGTAGGACTCTGTTTCCACAGTCTCTGTCAGTCTCTGGTTTGGACTCTATGTAATGTCTCAGAGTAGGACTCTGTTTCCGCAGTCTCTGTCAGTCTCTGGTTTGGACTCTATGTAATGTCTCAGAGTAGGACTCTGTTTCCGTAGTCTCTGTCAGTCTCTGGTTTGGACTCTATGTAATGTCTCAGAGTAGGACTCTGTTTCCGCAGTCTCTGTCAGTCTCTGGTTTGGACTCTATGTAATGTCTCAGAGTAGGACTCTGTTTCCGCAGTCTCTGTCAGTCTCTGGTTTGGACTCTATGTAATGTCTCAGAGTAGGACTCTGTTTCCGCAGTCTCTGTCAGTCTCTGGTTTGGACTCTATGTAATGTCTCAGAGTAGGACTCTGTTTCCGCAGTCTCTGTCAGTCTCTGGTTTGGACTCTATGTAATGTCTCAGAGTAGGACTCTGTTTCCGCAGTCTCTGTCAGTCTCTGGTTTGGACTCTATGTAATGTCTCAGAGTAGGACTCTGTTTCCGTAGTCTCTGTCAGTCTCTGGTTTGGACTCTATGTAATGTCTCAGAGTAGGACTCTGTTTCCGCAGTCTCTGTCAGTCTCTGGTTTGGACTCTATGTAATGTCTCAGAGTAGGACTCTGTTTCCGCAGTCTCTGTCAGTCTCTGGTTTGGACTCTATGTAATGTCTCAGAGTAGGACTCTGTTTCCGCAGTCTCTGTCAGTCTCTGGTTTGGACTCTATGTAATGTCTCAGAGTAGGACTCTGTTTCCGCAGTCTCTGTCAGTCTCTGGTTTGGACTCTATGTAATGTCTCAGAGTAGGACTCTGTTTCCGCAGTCTCTGTCAGTCTCTGGTTTGGACTCTATGTAATGTCTCAGAGTAGGACTCTGTTTCCGCAGTCTCTGTCAGTCTCTGGTTTGGACTCTATGTAATGTCTCAGAGTAGGACTCTGTTTCCGCAGTCTCTGTCAGTCTCTGGTTTGGACTCTATGTAATGTCTCAGAGTAGGACTCTGTTTCCGCAGTCTCTGTCAGTCTCTGGTTTGGACTCTATGTAATGTCTCAGAGTAGGACTCTGTTTCCGCAGTCTCTGTCAGTCTCTGGTTTGGACTCTATGTAATGTCTCAGAGTAGGACTCTGTTTCCGTAGTCTCTGTCAGTCTCTGGTTTGGACTCTATGTAATGTCTCAGAGTAGGACTCTGTTTCCGCAGTCTCTGTCAGTCTCTGGTTTGGACTCTATGTAATGTCTCAGAGTAGGACTCTGTTTCCGCAGTCTCTGTCAGTCTCTGGTTTGGACTCTATGTAATGTCTCAGAGTAGGACTCTGTTTCCGCAGTCTCTGTCAGTCTCTGGTTTGGACTCTATGTAATGTCTCAGAGTAGGACTCTGTTTCCGCAGTCTCTGTCAGTCTCTGGTTTGGACTCTATGTAATGTCTCAGAGTAGGACTCTGTTTCCGTAGTCTCTGTCAGTCTCTGGTTTGGACTCTATGTAATGTCTCAGAGTAGGACTCTGTTTCCGCAGTCTCTGTCAGTCTCTGGTTTGGACTCTATGTAATGTCTCAGAGTAGGACTCTGTTTCCGCAGTCTCTGTCAGTCTCTGGTTTGGACTCTATGTAATGTCTCAGAGTAGGACTCTGTTTCCGCAGTCTCTGTCAGTCTCTGGTTTGGACTCTATGTAATGTCTCAGAGTAGGACTCTGTTTCCGTAGTCTCTGTCAGTCTCTGGTTTGGACTCTATGTAATGTCTCAGAGTAGGACTCTGTTTCCGTAGTCTCTGTCAGTCTCTGGTTTGGACTCTATGTAATGTCTCAGAGTAGGACTCTGTTTCCGCAGTCTCTGTCAGTCTCTGGTTTGGACTCTATGTAATGTCTCAGAGTAGGACTCTGTTTCCGTAGTCTCTGTCAGTCTCTGTCAGTCTCTGGTTTGGACTCTATGTAATGTCTCAGAGTAGGACTCTGTTTCCGCAGTCTCTGTCAGTCTCTGGTTTGGACTCTATGTAATGTCTCAGAGTAGGACTCTGTTTCCGCAGTCTCTGTCAGTCTCTGGTTTGGACTCTATGTAATGTCTCAGAGTAGGACTCTGTTTCCGCAGTCTCTGTCAGTCTCTGGTTTGGACTCTATGTAATGTCTCAGAGTAGGACTCTGTTTCCGCAGTCTCTGTCAGTCTCTGGTTTGGACTCTATGTAATGTCTCAGAGTAGGACTCTGTTTCCGCAGTCTCTGTCAGTCTCTGGTTTGGACTCTATGTAATGTCTCAGAGTAGGACTCTGTTTCCGCAGTCTCTGTCAGTCTCTGGTTTGGACTCTATGTAATGTCTCAGAGTAGGACTCTGTTTCCGCAGTCTCTGTCAGTCTCTGGTTTGGACTCTATGTAATGTCTCAGAGTAGGACTCTGTTTCCGCAGTCTCTGTCAGTCTCTGGTTTGGACTCTATGTAATGTCTCAGAGTAGGACTCTGTTTCCGCAGTCTCTGTCAGTCTCTGGTTTGGACTCTATGTAATGTCTCAGAGTAGGACTCTGTTTCCGCAGTCTCTGTCAGTCTCTGGTTTGGACTCTATGTAATGTCTCAGAGTAGGACTCTGTTTCCGCAGTCTCTGTCAGTCTCTGGTTTGGACTCTATGTAATGTCTCAGAGTAGGACTCTGTTTCCGCAGTCTCTGTCAGTCTCTGGTTTGGACTCTATGTAATGTCTCAGAGTAGGACTCTGTTTCCGCAGTCTCTGTCAGTCTCTGGTTTGGACTCTATGTAATGTCTCAGAGTAGGACTCTGTTTCCGCAGTCTCTGTCAGTCTCTGGTTTGGACTCTATGTAATGTCTCAGAGTAGGACTCTGTTTCCGCAGTCTCTGTCAGTCTCTGGTTTGGACTCTATGTAATGTCTCAGAGTAGGACTCTGTTTCCGCAGTCTCTGTCAGTCTCTGGTTTGGACTCTATGTAATGTCTCAGAGTAGGACTCTGTTTCCGCAGTCTCTGTCAGTCTCTGGTTTGGACTCTATGTAATGTCTCAGAGTAGGACTCTGTTTCCGCAGTCTCTGTCAGTCTCTGGTTTGGACTCTATGTAATGTCTCAGAGTAGGACTCTGTTTCCGCAGTCTCTGTCAGTCTCTGGTTTGGACTCTATGTAATGTCTCAGAGTAGGACTCTGTTTCCGCAGTCTCTGTCAGTCTCTGGTTTGGACTCTATGTAATGTCTCAGAGTAGGACTCTGTTTCCGCAGTCTCTGTCAGTCTCTGGTTTGGACTCTATGTAATGTCTCAGAGTAGGACTCTGTTTCCGCAGTCTCTGTCAGTCTCTGGTTTGGACTCTATGTAATGTCTCAGAGTAGGACTCTGTTTCCGCAGTCTCTGTCAGTCTCTGGTTTGGACTCTATGTAATGTCTCAGAGTAGGACTCTGTTTCCGCAGTCTCTGTCAGTCTCTGGTTTGGACTCTATGTAATGTCTCAGAGTAGGACTCTGTTTCCGCAGTCTCTGTCAGTCTCTGGTTTGGACTCTATGTAATGTCTCAGAGTAGGACTCTGTTTCCGCAGTCTCTGTCAGTCTCTGGTTTGGACTCTATGTAATGTCTCAGAGTAGGACTCTGTTTCCGCAGTCTCTGTCAGTCTCTGGTTTGGACTCTATGTAATGTCTCAGAGTAGGACTCTGTTTCCGCAGTCTCTGTCAGTCTCTGGTTTGGACTCTATGTAATGTCTCAGAGTAGGACTCTGTTTCCGTCTCAGAGTCTCTGTCAGTCTCTGGTTTGGACTCTATGTAATGTCTCAGAGTAGGACTCTGTTTCCGCAGTCTCTGTCAGTCTCTGGTTTGGACTCTATGTAATGTCTCAGAGTAGGACTCTGTTTCCGCAGTCTCTGTCAGTCTCTGGTTTGGACTCTATGTAATGTCTCAGAGTAGGACTCTGTTTCCGCAGTCTCTGTCAGTCTCTGGTTTGGACTCTATGTAATGTCTCAGAGTAGGACTCTGTTTCCGCAGTCTCTGTCAGTCTCTGGTTTGGACTCTATGTAATGTCTCAGAGTAGGACTCTGTTTCCGCAGTCTCTGTCAGTCTCTGGTTTGGACTCTATGTAATGTCTCAGAGTAGGACTCTGTTTCCGCAGTCTCTGTCAGTCTCTGGTTTGGACTCTATGTAATGTCTCAGAGTAGGACTCTGTTTCCGCAGTCTCTGTCAGTCTCTGGTTTCCTATGTAATGTCTCAGAGTCTCTGTCAGTCTCTGGTTTGGACTCTATGTAATGTCTAAGAGTAGGACTCTGTTTCCACTGTCAGTCTCTGTCAGTCTCTGGTTTGGACTCTGGTTTGGATGTAATGTCTCAGAGTAGGACTCTGTTTCACAGTCTCTGTCAGTCTCTGGTTTGGACTCTATGTAATGTCTCAGAGTAGGCCTCTGTTTCCGCAGTCTCTGTCAGTCTCTGGTTTGGACTCTATGTAATGTCTCAGAGTAGGCCTCTGTTTCCGCAGTCTCTGTCAGTCTCTGGTTTGGACTCTATGTAATGTCTCAGAGTAGGCCTCTGTTTCCGCAGTCTCTGTCCTTTGGTTGTGGATTTGGCTCCTCAATTCTATAGCTCTTCATGAATGTTGTATTGCTGGAACACCTGGCT
Organism: Oncorhynchus keta; assembly: GCF_023373465.1. Taxonomy (NCBI): domain Eukaryota; kingdom Metazoa; phylum Chordata; class Actinopteri; order Salmoniformes; family Salmonidae; genus Oncorhynchus; species Oncorhynchus keta. Next base: position 9,456 of record NW_026280688.1, read on the forward strand.
CCAGTTGGAGATGGAACAACCACATTGGTTTCCCTCTATATTGATCACAGTATTGAAGGTTGTTGTGAACCAGTGGGTTTTTGTCCTGTTTTAGGAGAACCTGGTCTCCGATGTTCATGTCAGAGTGTTCAGCTCTGCGACGGTTGTCTGCATAGATCTTGGATTTCCCTTTCTGCTCAGCATCATTTTCCCGGCAGAAGTTCTGGAATTGGGAGGACATGTACTGGGCCACAATCAGATGGGATTGTTCGTGGGAGACCATGATGACTGAAAATAGTCTCCAGAATATCAATCAACTTTTTTTCTGTGGTAGTAGATTGCATGATATCATATTCATAATATCTGCTGTAATCGTCTACAACTACTAGTACTGAGTGTCCTGTTGGTCGTGGACCCAATAGGTCAGTTGGTGACGTCCTGCCACGGCCCTTCAGGTAGCTCTGTGGGTCTCAGAGGTACTGGCACGTCTGTTCGTGCTACAATCTCTGTCAGTCTCTGGTTTGGACTCTATGTAATGTCATCTGCAGCCTCCATGACATTTAGTTTTGTGACTACAATGGCCATCGTGCTTTACCATGACATTTAGTTTTGTGACTACAATGTCCCGCCATCGTGCTTATCCATGACATTTAGTTTTGTGACTACAATGCCCCGCCATCGTGCTTATCCATGACATTTAGTTTTGTGACTACAATATCCACATGTCCCTGGTGATCTAAGGCTACAGCCGTCACACAAAGCCCACGTGGCAAAACAATGCCTGTTCCCCTTAGGACTGTCGGATTATACACAGTTCATTTTCTACAGGGCTGGCATGTCTCATAACACCCACTCTGCAGAGCATTTCTCAGGCCTGGCATGTCTCATAACACCCACTCTGCAGAGCATTTCTCAGGCCTGGCATGTCTCATAACACCCACTCTGCAGAGCATTTCTCAGGCCTGGCATGTCTCATAACACCCACTCTGCAGAGCATTTCTCAGGCCTGGCATGTCTCATAACACCCACTCTGCAGAGCATTTCTCAGGCCTGGCATGTCTCATAACACCCACTCTGCAGAGCATTTCTCAGGCCTGGCATGTCTCATAACACCCACTCTGCAGAGCATTTCTCAGCTCTCTTGGCTCTTTGTCTGTAGTTGATGCTTCCTCCACTTCCCTTGTGGTCTCATTGCATTTGGAGATGGTTTCACAGCCACAAATCTCACGCTCTCCTCTGCTCCGTGTGTGTGTGTGTGTGTGTGTGTGTGTGAGAGTCTTTCACTGCAGTCTCTTCAATTAGACGAGACAGAGGGTCGGCCTTGTTGTCCCCCCCCCCTGATATGTGGACAACACAACAGTCATATTGTTGGAGTCTCAGCACCCCACCGTTTGATAGGAGCGCTTTGAGCGAGGACTGTCAATAGCCTCTAACGCCTTATGATCAGTCACTGGATCAAACTCCCTGCCGTATACATATGGCTGAAGCCTTTCACAAGGCCAAACCAACACAAGGGGGCCTGACGCTCCCTTTGTGAATATCTGCGTTCAGACTCCTGCTCACATAACAGACTGGAACTACTTCTCTGTGTTGTTCTTGCAGGATCACAGCTCCTATAGGCCCACTGGTCCTGCGTCTGCTGGTACTTTTTGTGGGAGTGTCTTTGTCAAAGTATGCGAGAGTGTCGACGGCTTCAGACAGTTCCTCTTTAAAATGACTGAAATGCCTTCTTCTTCTTCTTCTTCTGTTTCCTGGTCCGAAGTGGGGAACTAGAAAGACACAAACCTCTGATGTCGTCTCAGGCTCATCACTCTGCTCTCCACTCTGCTCACCACTCTGCTCATCACTCTGCTCACCACTCTGCTCACCACTCTGCTCACCACTCTGCTCACCACTCTGCTCTCCACTCTGCTCACCACTCTGCTCACCACTCTGCTCACCACTCTGCTCTCCACTCTGCTCTCCACTCTGCTCTCCACTCTGCTCACCACTCTGCTCACCACTCTGCTCACCACTCTGCTCTCCACTCTGCTCTCCACTCTGCTCTCCACTCTGCTCACCACTCTGCTCTCCACTCTGCTCACCACTCTGCTCTCCACTCTGCTCACCACTCTGCTCTCCACTCTGCTCTCCACTCTGCTCTCCACTCTGCTCACCACTCTGCTCTCACTCTTTCAGCTGTGGGCTCATTTAAAACAGGACAGTCAGCCTATTGAGAACAGTCAGCCTATTGAGGACAGTCAGCCTATTGAGGACAGTCAGCCTATTGAGGACAGTCAGCCTATTGAGGACAGTCAGCCTATTGAGGACAGTCAGCCTATTGAGGACAGTCAGCCTATTGAGAACAGTCAGCCTATTGAGGACAGTCAGCCTATTGAGGACAGTCAGCCTATTGAGGACAGTCAGCCTATTGAGGACAGTCAGCCTATTGAGGACAGTCAGCCTATTGAGGACAGTCAGCCTATTGAGAACAGTCAGCCTATTGAGGACAGTCAGCCTATTGAGGACAGTCAGCCTATTGAGGACAGCATTTTAGCTCCGCTGGTCACGGCTCTCCTTCGTCTGGGACGTGGACGATGATATCATCCGATATGTTCTCCAAACCCCTCGATGCCAGTTGCTGTTGCGACGTCACGTTGATACGTTCTCGCTCTCCGATGGAACTCCAAAGTCTTTTATTTCTGTATGTCCCATTATGCACTGCAAACGTCGTTATGTCTGGGGTTCGCTCCAGTTGATGATTTAAGCCCCCATTTAAGATCCAGTTTACTGAACGTGACAGTAAACCCATTCATTCCTTGCTAAAGTTCATCCACTGTGGGGGTTGGGTATCTGCCACGTATGATCGCTGTGTGCTTGTCTCATGTCCAGACAGTCTTATATCGCCGTCCGGTTTTGGCACTAACACTACCAGATTCACCATATTGGCACTAACACTACCAGATTCCCCATATTGGCACTAACACTACCAGATTCACCATATTGGCACTAACACTACCAGATTCACCATATTGGCACTAACACTACCAGATTCCCCATATTGGCACTAACACTACCAGATTCACCATATTGGCACTAACACTACCAGATTCACCATATTGGCACTAAAACTACCAGATTCACCCCACAACATACCAGGTTGATCTGGCACCCTTCACCATATTGCAGGTTGATCTACCAGATTCACCATTGGCACTAAAACTACCAGATTCTTCAACACTACCAGGTTCACCATCTGCACTAAAACTACCCCTTCAACAACTAACACTTGATTCACCCCTTCAACATGTAGGTCACCATATTGGCACTAACACTACCAGATCACCATATTCAAACACTACCAGATTCACCCCTTCAACATGATTCAGGTTGCACTAAAACCCCCTTCAACATGTAAGGTTGATTCACCCCTTCAACATGTCAGGTTGATCTAAAACCCCTTCAACATGTAAAAGGTTGATCTCCCTTCAACATGTCAGGTTGATCACTACCTTCAACATGTAGGTTGATCTGCTTTGCTATCAACATGTAGGTTGATCTCCCCTTCAACATGTAGGTTGATCTACCCCTTCAACATGTAGGTTGATCTCCCCTTCAACATGTAGGTTGATCTCCCCTTCAACATGTAGGTTGATCTCCCCTTCAACATGTAGGTTGATCTCCCCTTCAACATGTAGGTTGATCTCCCCCTTCAACATGTAGGTTGATCTCCCCTTCAACATGTAGGTTGATCTCTCCCCTTCAACATGTAGGTTGATCTCCCCTTCAACCAGGTTGATCTCACCCCTTGAACATCAACATGTAGGTTGAACTCACCCCTTCAACATGTAGGTTGATCTCCCCTTCAACATGTAGATCTCCCCTTCAACATTGATCTCCCCTTCAACATGTAGGTTGATCTCCCCCTTCAACATGTAGGTTGATCTCCCCTTCAACATGTAGGTTGATCTCCCCTTCAACATGTAGGTTGATCTCCCCCCTTCAACATGTAGGTTGATCTCCCCTTCAACATGTAGGTTGATCTCCCCTTCAACATGTAGGTTGATCTCCCCTTCAACATGTAGGTTGATCTCCCCTTCAACATGTAGGTTGATCCCTTCAACATGTAGGTTGATCTCCCCTTCAACATGTAGGTTGATCTCCCCCTTCAACATGTAGGTTGATCTCCACCCCTTCAACATGTAGGTTGATCTCCCCCTTCAACATGTAGGTTGATCTCCCTCAACCCCTTCAACATGTAGGTTGATCTCCCCCTTCAACATGTAGGTTGATCTCCCCTTCAACATGTAGGTTGATCTCCCCTTCAACATGTAGGTTGATCTCCCCCTTCAACATGTAGGTTGATCTCCCCCTTCAACATGTAGGTTGATCTCCCCCTTCAACATGTAGGTTGATCTCCCCCTTCAACATGTAGGTTGATCTCCCCCTTCAACATGTAGGTTGATCTCCACCCCTTCAACATGTAGGTTGATCTCCCCCTTCAACATGTAGGTTGATCTCCCCCTTCAACATGTAGGTTGATCTCCCCCTTCAACATGTAGGTTGATCTCCCCTTCAACATGTAGGTTGATCTCCACCCCTTCAACATGTAGGTTGATCCCTTCAACATGTAGGTTGATCTCCCCCTTCAACATGTAGGTTGATCTCCCCTTCAACATGTAGGTTGATCTCCCCTTCAACATGTAGGTTGATCTCCCCCTTCAACATGTAGGTTGATCTCCCCTTCAACATGTAGGTTGATCTCCCCTTCAACATGTAGGTTGATCTCCCCCTTCAACATGTAGGTTGATCTCCCCTTCAACATGTAGGTTGATCTCCCCCTTCAACATGTAGGTTGATCTCCCCCTTCAACATGTAGGTTGATCTCCCCCTTCAACATGTAGGTTGATCTCCCCTTCAACATGTAGGTTGATCTCCCCCTTCAACATGTAGGTTGATCTCCCCCTTCAACATGTAGGTTGATCTCCCCCTTCAACATGTAGGTTGATCTCCCCCTTCAACATGTAGGTTGATCTCCCCCTTCAACATGTAGGTTGATCTCCCCCTTCAACATGTAGGTTGATCTCCCCTTCAACATGTAGGTTGATCTCCCCCTTCAACATGTAGGTTGATCTCCCCTTCAACATGTAGGTTGATCTCCCCTTCAACATGTAGGTTGATCTCCCCCTTCAACATGTAGGTTGATCTCCCCTTCAACATGTAGGTTGATCTCCCCTTCAACATGTAGGTTGATCTCCCCTTCAACATGTAGGTTGATCTCCCCTTCAACATGTAGGTTGATCTCCCCTTCAACATGTAGGTTGATCTCCCCTTCAACATGTAGGTTGATCTCCCCCTTCAACATGTAGGTTGATCTCCCCTTCAACATGTAGGTTGATCTCATGTAGGTTGATCCCCTTCAACATGTAGGTTGATCTCCCCCTTCAACATGTAGGTTGATCTCCCCCTTCAACATGTAGGTTGATCTCCCACCCCTTCAACATGTAGGTTGATCTCCCCTTCAACATGTAGGTTGATCTCCCCCCCTTCAACATGTAGGTTGATCTCCCCCCTTCAACATGTAGGTTGATCTCCCCCTTCAACATGTAGGTTGATCTCCCCTTCAACATGTAGGTTGATCTCCCCTTCAACATGTAGGTTGATCTCCCCCTTCAACATGTAGGTTGATCTCCCCTTCAACATGTAGGTTGATCTCCCCCTTCAACATGTAGGTTGATCTCCCCCTTCAACATGTAGGTTGATCTCCCCTTCAACATGTAGGTTGATCTCCTTCAACATGTAGGTTGATCTCCCCCCTTCAACATGTAGGTTGATCTCCCCTTCAACATGTAGGTTGATCTCCCCCTTCAACATGTAGGTTGATCTCCCCTTCAACATGTAGGTTGATCTCCCCTTCAACATGTAGGTTGATCTCCCCCTTCAACATGTAGGTTGATCTCCCCTTCAACATGTAGGTTGATCTCCCCCTTCAACATGTAGGTTGATCTCCCCTTCAACATGTAGGTTGATCTCCCCCTTCAACATGTAGGTTGATCTCCCCCTTCAACATGTAGGTTGATCTCCCCTTCAACATGTAGGTTGATCTCCCCTTCAACATGTAGGTTGATCTCCCCCTTCAACATGTAGGTTGATCTCCCCCTTCAACATGTAGGTTGATCTCCCCCCTTCAACATGTAGGTTGATCTCCCCCTTCAACATGTAGGTTGATCTCCCCCCCCTTCAACATGTAGGTTGATCTCCCCTTCAACATGTAGGTTGATCTCCCCCCTTCAACATGTAGGTTGATCTCCCCTTCAACATGTAGGTTGATCTCCCCCTTCAACATGTAGGTTGATCTCCCCTTCAACATGTAGGTTGATCTCCCCCTTCAACATGTAGGTTGATCTCCCCCTTCAACATGTAGGTTGATCTCCCCCTTCAACATGTAGGTTGATCTCCCCTTCAACATGTAGGTTGATCTCCCCCTTCAACATGTAGGTTGATCTCCCACCCCTTCAACATGTAGGTTGATCTCCCCTTCAACATGTAGGTTGATCTTCCCCCCTTCAACATGTAGGTTGATCTCCCCTTCAACATGTAGGTTGATCTCCCCCTTCAACATGTAGGTTGATCTCCCCTTCAACATGTAGGTTGATCTCCCCCTTCAACATGTAGGTTGATCTCCCCCTTCAACATGTAGGTTGATCTCCCCCTTCAACATGTAGGTTGATCTCCCCCTTCAACATGTAGGTTGATCTCCCCTTCAACATGTAGGTTGATCTCCCCTTCAACCCCCTTCAACATGTAGGTTGATCTCCCCCTTCAACATGTAGGTTGATCTCCCCCTTCAACATGTAGGTTGATCTCCCCTTCAACATGTAGGTTGATCTCCCCCTTCAACATGTAGGTTGATCTCCCCCTTCAACATGAAGGTTGATCTCCCCCCTTCAACATGTAGGTTGATCTCCCCCTTCAACATGTAGGTTGATCTCCCCCTTCAACATGTAGGTTGATCTCCCCCTTCAACATGTAGGTTGATCTCCCCCTTCAACATGTAGGTTGATCTCCCCCTTCAACATGTAGGTTGATCTCCACCCCTTCAACATGTAGGTTGATCTCCACCCCTTCAACATGTAGGTTGAAGAAAGACTAAAGACTAAAACAGGACGCGCTCTTAAGTCTACAGCCCGATGGTGATTATAGAAGAGTACTATTATAAGAAGCCTACGAATGACAATGACGTTATTATAATGACGATCACGACAATAACAACAAAGATGCACGAGATCAAGAGAAAGAAGGAGGAGCCAGAGCTGCGTGCATATTATGCGTGACAAACAGACGCTGTTTTAAGATTACAATAATATTCTTCTGCCCGTTGGGAATAGTGTAAACAACACCAATACGAGGGTTAACTTTGCTGTTATGCACATAGCAACACGGACTAGGAAATGGGGGCAAATTCAACGGTGCACTGAACATTATGTTTTAGCACAGTGACACTATATATATATATACACACACATATATTTATTTGTGACTGCACACCTAAAGAAATCTCGGTTGACCAACAACCTATCGACCAAACAATCGACCAGTAGACTAAAAATGGGGTCAGTCCTAATTTGGTTTCATTCATTGTTCCCTATATCCTTATCAGTCTTTCCAGTACCTGCCACTGAAATGCAGTACGCTGCCACCACCATGCTTCCCAGTACCTGCCACTGTAAAGCATTACGCTGCCACCACCATGCTTCCCAGTACCTGCCACTGTAAAGCATTACGCTGCCACCACCATGCTTCCCAGTACCTGCCACTGAAAAGCATTACGCTGCCACCACCATGCTTCCCAGTACCTGCCACTGAATAGCATTACGCTGCCACCACCAGGCTTCCCAGTACCTGCCACTGTAAAGCATTACGCTGCCACCACCATGCTTCCCAGTACCTGCCACTGAAAAGCATTGCGCTGCCACCACCATGCTTCATGGTAGGGATAGTGTTTGACGGATGATGAACTGTTCCTGTTTTTTCCCCTTCAGACATAGAGCTTTGCATTCAGGCCAAATAGTTCAATGTTTGTCTCATCAGACCACAGAATATTTTTGCCTTTATGCTCTGAGTCTTTTTAACGTGCCTTTTTGCAAACTCCAGGCCTGCTGTCATGTGCCTTTTTCTTAGGAGTGGCGTCCGTCTGGCCACTCTCCCATAAAGTCCAGATAAAGTGCTCTCTAGAGACGGTTGTCCTTCTGGCAGGTTCTCCCATCTCAGCCCAGGAACACTGGAATTCCGTCAGTGGTCATTGGGTTCTTGGTCATCTGCCTGAACAAGGTCCTTCTTGCCCCGGTTGCTCAGTTTGGTCAGATGGCCAGCTCTAGGCCAATTCTGGGTAGTTCCATATTTTTTCCAATGATGGAGACCACTGTGCTTTTTGTAAACCTTCAGCAGTTTAGACATGTTAAACCCTCCCATAAACCCAATGATGGAGACCACTGTGCTTTTTGGAAACCTTCAGCAGTTTAGACATGTTAAACCCTTCCCTAAACCCAATGATGGAGACCACTGTGCTTTTTGTAAACCTTCAGCAGTTTAGACATGTTAAACCCTTCCCTAAACCCAATGATGGAGACCACTGTGCTTTTTGGAAACCTTCAGCAGTTTAGACATGTTAAACCCTTCCCTAAACCCAATGATGGAGACCACTGTGCTTTTTGGAAACCTTCAGCAGTTTAGACATGTTAAACCCTTCCCTAAACCCAATGATGGAGACCACTGTGCTTTTTGGAAACCTTCAGCAGTTTAGACATGTTAAACCCTTCCCTAAAAACCCTGTAGTTTGGTCACTTATTTTGAGCAATAAAAAAAAAATGTATATAAAAAAAAAATCAGGAAAGAAGAACCTTGCTGGATATAAAATAGGTTAAAGCGTTCCCAATGAACTGGCAGGAAGTGTGAATGGCTTCTGTGATGTCATCACATTGGCTGGTGGTAAAAGAATCCTCTGTTCTCACCATCCGATGTTTACAATGAAACGTATGACGTCACAATGGCCAACACTAGACCGATGAGCTGTTTTTAAAATATTTTTTTTTACAAAAACAGATCTAGTCTCTCTCCAGTCAGCAGGAAACAGATTTGGCAGTCAACCTGTCTACCTGTTCTCAATTATGGTGATACTATTTATAAAAGAGCAGCTGCCTCAAACCCGTTCACAGGGTTGGTTTAAAAACCTCTACGGGATCGGTGTCCCTATACCGGGACGGTTGTGCTAACGTGCGCTAATTTGATTAGCATGACTATTGTAAGTAACGGCAAACTTTCCAGGACATAGACGTGTCTTATATGGACAGAAAGCTTAAATTCACGTTAATCGTACTGCACTGTTTAATTTACAGTAGCCATTATAGAGGAAAAGTACCATGCTATTGTTTGAGGAGAATGCATAACAACAACAAAAACTTACCACAGCCAGAGATAAAAATGTAGCATAGTTTTATTTGATACATTAAATTGTTATTGTTCTATTTAAATATAGGAACTGGATTCTCCAGTTTGAACCCCTGCTGTTTCTGGCTCCACACCCAACCTGCCCGGCCATCTAGATGTGTGAAAGTTCATGTATAAGTTAATGATCCATCATTCCTGGGAGTATAGAGAATATGCATATCCTTGCTTCAGGTCCTGAGCTACAGGCAGTTAGATTTTGGTCATTTTAGGTGAAAATTGGAGGGAATACACTCTCTAGCACATTAGGTGGTGGTGGTATTCAAGTTGAGTTCATTTGTGAACTTCCAATACACTAAGAAGTAAGTATAAGAAGATGAAGATAGCCCTAAATGGTGCTGTCCATGACCATGTTGTCACAGAAGATGCCATTGCAAGGAAAGGTGTGAATTTCAATAGTTATTGAGTTAGCTTAAGTATCCTCCCTTCACCTTTATTTCAAGTTACTCTCCTCTCCCTCATCTTCTCTCTCTCCTCCCTCCTCCTCCTCCTCTTGGACAATCACATTGAAAGCACAGGCAGGCTTCGCTCCAATGGATATTCGCTCATGCCTTTTTAGACTTCTTAGCTGAGTGAATCTCTCTCCACACTGAGTGCAGTGGTAAGGCTTCTCTCCACTGTGTGATCTCTGATGATTCTTTAGGTCTCCAGCAAAACGAAAATGATTTCCGCACAGTGAGCAGTGGTAAGGTTTCTCACCTGTATGAATCCTCTGATGTTCTTTAAGGCTTCCTGAATGATTGAAACTCTTCCCACATGTGGTGCAGTGGTAAGGCTTCTCTCCACTATGCACTCTTTCATGTCTCTTAAGGTTTACTTTCTCACTGAAACCCCTCCCACATTGGGAGCAGTGGAAAGGTTTCTCTCCTGTGTGTACTCTTTGATGATTTTTTAGATTACTTGAGGAACGGAAACTCTTCTCACATTGAGGGCATGGGTAACGACCATGACCAAGTAGTCTTGATATATCTGGGTGAACTACACCACTATTGTCCTCCTCTTCCTCAACATATCTCTTTTCCTCCACATTGATTTCCCTCTCACCCTCCTCCTGGAGAAATACATTGAACGCACAGACAGGCGTCTCTCCAATATGTATCCTCTGATGACTTTTAAGAATTCTTAGCTGAGTGAATCCCTTCCCACACAGAGAGCATTGGTAAGGCTTCTCTCCACTGTGTGATCTCTGATGATTCTTTAGGTCTCCTGCAAAACGAAAATTCTTTCCGCACAGAGAGCAGTGGTAAGGCTTCTCCCCTGTATGTATTCTCTGGTGTTTCTTAAGGTTTCCTGGCTGACTGAAACTCTTCCAACACAGAGAGCAGTGGTAAGGCTTCTCCCCTGTATGTACTCTTTGATGTTCCTTAAGGCTTCCAGAATGATTGAAGCTCTTCCCACATTGGGTGCAGTGGTAAGGCTTCTCTCCACTGTGTACCCTCTCGTGTCTCGTGAGGTTGACTTTTTCACTGAAATTCTTCCCACATGTGGCACAGTGGAAAGGTTTCTCTCCAGTATGTACTCTCTCATGATTTTTTAGATTACCTGAAGAACTGAAACGCTTACCACATTGAGGACAGGGGTAACTCCCACGACCAGGAAGTCTTGATGTACCTAGGTCAATTACACAACTATTTTCTTCCTTAACTTCTCTCTTTTCCTTCTCATCGATTTCCTTCTCATCCTCCTCCTCTTTGATAATCAAATTTAAAGCACAGGCAGGCTTCTCTCCAATGTGTATTCGCTGATGACTTTTTAGGTTTCCTGGCTGATTGAAACTCTTCCCACAAAGAGAGCAGTGGTAAGGCTTCTCTTCACTGTGGGATCTCTGGTGAGTCTTCAGGTCTCCTGCCCGACTGAAACTCTTCCCGCAAAGAGAGCAGTGGTAAGGTTTCTCCCCTGTATGTATTCGCAGATGTTGCTTAAGGCTTCCTGAATGATTGAAGTTCTTCCCACATGTGGTGCAGTGGTAAGGCTTTTCTCCACTATGTACTCTCTCATGTCTCTTAAGGTTTACTTTCTCACTGAAACTCTTCCCACATGTTGAGCAGTCGAAAGGTTTCTCTCCAGTGTGTACTCTTTGATGATTCTTTAGGTTAGTTGAGGAACTGAAACTCTTCTCACATTGAGGGCATGGGTAACTCCCACGCCCAGGTAGTCTTGATGCTGTGGAACTGGGCTCGTTGTCTGGGTCTGGGTTGGGGCCCTCTCCTGTAATAATATCAACAGAGATAGGGTAAGATACAGACAGAGAAAGTATTTAAGCTTAACAATGCAGGATTCAACAGTCATTAGGATTAACAGAGTATTGAAATAAATACTTTGCAAGGGGATTGTTGCATCACACATATATAATACAATTGTCAAATTACAATGCATTGCACATTGGTCTGTAGCCATTTTTGTTTTGGCACTCGCCTTCCCTCTTACACATACAGAAGCCTGCGGGGTATACTACAAAGCAGAATCAATGAGTTAGCCAGCAAACTTACCTAAATATTCTGAAGCAACATTTTATTCAACACCCAAAAACATATGTAAGTTTACATTTCTTAATGAACCAGAAAATCAATAGTTATTTTGGGTTGTTTACCTCTGAACCAAAGAGGATGTTATCCTGAATTTACCTGAGTCAACAGAGTTCCTGTCCTCCTCTCTCCCTTCCTCCTCCCGCTCATTGATTTCTCTCTCCTCACCCTCCTCCTTGACAATCACATTGAGTTCCACTGTTTGACTGCAGTTATCCAGCATCACCGACAGCACCTCTGGACCCAGCTGTGAGCTTCTCTGGGCTGGAACACCACAACCAGAACCCGGTTCAGACATGGTAGGCTTGAGGTGGATCTAAAAGAGGAGACCAAGAGAGTTCAAGGTGATTTTCACAAACCTTGATCGTGGTATAGCTGCAGAAAAGACAAACATCTAAGCTAGCTATCCACACATCCTGTTCAGCAGGAATTCCTTTTCCCTAAAAAAAGAAGTACTTTCTTGTGTTAGAATAAGGGACAATTCCAAGGTAACAGAGTGATGCTGAGTTAAACCTAAAAAAAAAAAAAAAGTTTCCTTTTTCTCTCCAATTTCGTGGCATCTCAATTGGTAGTTACAGTCTTGTCCCATTGCTGCAAATTCCTTATGGACTCGGGAGAGGCGAAGGTCGAGAGCCGTGCGTCCTCCGAAACACGAAAAAAGCACTGCTTTTTGACACAATGCCCGCTTAACCCGGAAGTCAGCCGCACCAATGTGTCAGAGGAAACACCGTACACCTGGCTACCGTGTCAGCGTGCATATGCCCGGGCCCGCCACAGGAGTTGCTGGAGCGGGATGGGACAAGGAAATCTCAGCCTTCCAAACCTTCTCCTAACCCGGACGATGCTGGGTCTCCCAGTCATGACCAGCTGTGACACAGCCTGGGATCAAACCAGTGTCTGTAGTGACACCTCAATGCGGTGCCTTAGACTGCTGCGCCACTCGGGAGTTCCCCTCAAATTGATTTTAACAAACAATTGGTCCCCCCCAAAAATGTGACCCTCCGTTGAATTTCAAAATCCCGATGTGGCCCTTGAGCCAAACAGTTTGCCCACCCCTTCTATAGACTCTAGTGAGTAGAGGCTGGACCCTGGTTTTATAGACACACAATCGATTATGTACGGTGCAGTATTTATGTCCAAATATGACAAACAAGTGGATTTATGTCCAAATATGGCAAACAAGTGGACTTTAAGCTGATTGGACCAGTGCTCTGGGGGTTAAACTCAGTGGACTTGGAGACTAGAAGTGTTCCTGGGGTGTAAAAATGAGACTAGAAGTGTTCCTGGGGGTGTAAACTCAGTGGACTTGGAGACTAGAAGTGTTCCTGGGGGTGTAAACTCAGTGGACTTGGAGACTAGAAGTGTTCCTGGGGGTGTAAACTCAGTGGACTTGGAGACTAGAAGTGTTCCTGGGGGTGTAAACTCAGTGGACTTGGAAACTAGAAGTGTTCCTGAGTAAAATTGACTTTTTACTGCAGCACAACATACACAAGATAAGAGTTCACACACAAACAACATTGTTGTTTGCTTGAAAAAAAATAAACAAATAATATCTTATAGATATACTTTGAGAGTCTACATACTAGCATTCCCCATACAGTGGGGGCTGGCAGCCTTAGCTCACTATTTGAGAGACAGAGATACTAATGAATACCCACCAACAAATGTCATTCTAGAGCTGAATGTGTTTTGACAAAACTATTTTAGGTTTGATAATGAATACTACCTCCAAACGAATGGAACATCGATGGGCTCCACATTCGCTCAGAGCTCAGTGCTAACCTTTATGTGGGTCATTCGCTCAGAGCTCAGTGCTAACCTTTATGTGGGTCATTCGATCAGAGCTCAGTGCTAACCTTTATGTGGGTCATTCGCTCAGAGCTCAGTGCTAACCTTTATGTGGGTCATTTGCTCAGAGCTAACCTTTATGTGGGTCATTCGCTCAGAGCTCAGTGCTAACCTTTATGTGGGTCATTTGCTCAGAGCTAACCTTTATGTGGGTCATTCGCTCAGAGCTCAGTGCTAACCTTTATGTGGGTCATTCGCTCAGAGCTCAGCTAACCTTTATGTGGGTCATTCGCTCAGAGCTAACCTTTATGTGGGTCATTCGCTCAGAGCTCAGCGCTAACCTTTATGTGGGTCATTCGCTCAGAGCTCAGTGCTAACCTTTATGTGGGTCATTCGCTCAGAGCTCAGTGCTAACCTTTATGTGGGTCATTTGCTCAGAGCTCAGTGCTAACCTTTATGTGGGTCATTCGCTCAGAGCTCAGAGCTAACCTTTATGTGGGTCATTTGCTCAGAGCTAACCTTTATGTGGGTCATTCGCTCAGAGCTCAGTGCTAACCTTTATGTGGGTCATTCGCTCAGAGCTCAGTGCTAACCTTTATGTGGGTCATTCGCTCAGAGCTCAGCGCTAACCTTTATGTGGGTCATTCGCTCAGAGCTCAGCGCTAACCTTTATGTGGGTCATTCGCTCAGAGCTCATGTGGGTCGCGCTCAGAGCTCAGTTTATGTGGGTCATTCGCTCAGAGCTCAGCGCTAACCTTTATGTGGGTCATTCGCTCAGAGCTCAGCGCTAACCTTTATGGGGGGCTGTCAGATTTTATGGCATAACTCAATGACATTGACCCCAATCTCAAATTCACTATTGAATGGGACACTAAATGTGTTCATTTACCTAGATATGTGGATTGAGAAATCCAATGGAACTCTGTTTACAACTTACAACAAAGAAACGAACATAAATACTCTATTACAAGGGTGGGCAGCATCCACCCTGAGACATTAAGAAGAGGACTCTTCCAAGAAGCCCGTTTCTCAGACTGCGCTGTATATGCCACTCCACAGAGAACTATCTAGAACAAGCAGTGGAGATGGGCAATGGGGTTCTATAGGGTTCCAATAGGGTTCTATAGGGTTCCAATAGGGTTCTATAGGGCTCCAATAGGGTTCTATAGGGTTCCAATAGGGTTCTATAGGGTTCCAATAGGGTTCTATAGGGTTCCAATAGGGTTCCAATAGGGTTCTAAGAGGCTATTCTCCACAAAAAAAAAACATTGACCTTTATTTAACTAGGCAAGTCAGTTTAAGAACAAACCCTTATTTTCAATGACTGCCTACTGGGGAACAGTGGGTTAACTGCCTTGTTCAGGGACAGAATAACTCGTGTTTCCTTGCAGGTAACCATGGTTGACAGAGGAAGAACAATGATTCCAAGCACCACCTTACTTTTGAAGCTTCCAGTCTGTTATTCGAACCCAATCAGCATGACAGAGTGATCTCCAGCCTTGTCAACACTCACACCTGTGTTAATTTCTTATGGCTTAGATCCTGCTAACGGGATTGATATGACAACAGCCAGTGAAAGTGCAGGGCGCCAAATTCAAAACAACAGAAATCTCATAATTAAAATTCCTCAAACATAGAAGTATTTTACACCATTTTAAAAGATAATCTTGTTGTTAATCCCACCACAGTGCCCGATTTCAAAAAGGCTTTACGACGAAAGCACACCAAACGATTATGTTAGGTCTGTACCCAGTCACAAAGAAACACAGCCATTTTTCCAGCCAAAGAGAGGAGTCACAAAAAGTAGAAATATAGATCAAATTAATCATTAACCTTTGATTATCTTCATCAGATGACACTCATAGGACTTCATGCTACACAATACATGTATGTTTTGTTCGATAAAGTTCATATTTATATGCAAAAATCTGAGTTTACATTGGCGCATTACATTCAGTAGTTACAAACCATCTGGTGATTTTGCAGAGAGCCACATCAAGTTACAGAAATACTCAGCATAAATGTTGACAAAAATATAAGTGTTATGCATGGAACTTTAGATAAACTTCTCCTTAACTTGTTATGGCTGCAATCCCCCTATCGGGATAAGTGTCATCAACAACCGCTGAATAGCATAGCGCTACATTCAATGAATATTACTACACATTTTTATATTCATTAAATCACAAGTGCAATATTGGCCTTAGCCTTTTGTTAATCCACCTGTCGTGTCAGATTTTTAAATTATGCTTTACGGCGAAAGCAATCCAAGCGTTTGTGTAAGTTTATCGATCTCATGACAAAACATTAAGTACACTTAGCATCAGGAAGCTTGGTCACGAAAATCAGAAAAGCAATCAAATAAATCGTTTACCTTTGATGATCTTTGGATGTTTTCACTCACGAGACTCCCAGTTACACAACAAATGTTCCTTTTGTTCCAGAAATATTATTTTTATATCCAAAATACCTCTGTTTGTTCAGAAATCCACAGGAAAGAGCGGTCACGACAACGCAGACAAAAATTCCAAATAGTTTCCATAATGTCCACAGAAACATGTCAAACTTTTTTTATAATCAATCCTCAGGTTGTTTTTAAAATATATAATCGATAATATATCAACCGCAAATGTCTTTCACAGTAGGAGAGGGCAACGCAATACCTATCCAAACTCTATTGCAAAACTCATGTGACCACTTGACGGAATGTTATCGTTCTGGCTCATTTTTCAAAATAAAAGCCTGAAACTATGGCTGAAGACTGTTGACACCTTGAGGAAGAGATAGGAACCAGATTCCTTATCCTATCCCTTTAAATCCAGCAAAGGGAGGCTATGGAACATGGAGTTTTCAAAATAGAAGCCACTTCCTGTTTTGATTTTCCTCTGGGTTTCACCTGCAATATCAGTTCTGTTATACTCACAGACAATATTTTGACAGTTTTGGAAACTTTAGAGAGTTTTCTATCCAATACTACTAATAATATGCATATATTAGCAACTGAGACTGAGGAGCTGGCCGTTTACAATGGACACCTTTTCATCCAAGCTACTCAATACTGCCCCTGCAGCCATAAAAAGTTAATGCAACCGCTGTGTCAGAGTTAAAAAATATATTTAAAAATCACACACTGCAATAATCTGAGTACAGCGCTCAGACAACAAAACAAGCCATACAGATATCCGCCATGTTGTGGAGTCAACAGAAGTCAGAAATAACATTATAAATATTCACTTACGTTGATGATCTTCATCAGAATGCACTCCCAGGATTCTCAGTTCCACAATAAATGTTTGATTTGTTCAATAAAGTCCATCATTTATGTCCAAATACCTCCTTTTGTTAACGCGTTTAGCCCAGTATTCCAAATTCATGAGGCGCGAGCAGACAAAGTCAAAAAGTTCTGTTACAGTCCGTAGAAACATGTCAAATGATGTATAGAATCAATCTTTAGTATGTTTTAATCATAAATCTGCAATAATGTTCCAACAGGAGAATTCCTTTGTCTGTAGAAATGCAATGGAACGCAAGCTAACTCACGTGAACGCGCGTGGTCAGCTCATGGCAGACCTCTGACTCATTCAGCTCCCATTCCCCCCTCCTTCACAGTAGAAGCATCAAACAAGGTTCTAATGACTGTTGACATCTAGTGGAAGCCTTAGGAAGTGCAATATGACCCCATAGACACTGTATATTCGATAGGCAATGACTTGAAAAACTACAAACCTCAGATTTCCCACTTCCTGGTTAGATTTTTTTTCAGGTTTTTGCCTGCCATATGAGTTTTATTATACTCACAGACATCATCCAAATTTTCTAATAATATGCATATATTAGAAACTGGGCATGAGTAGCAGGCAGTTTACTCTGGGCACCTTATTCATCCAAGCTACTCAATACTGCCCCCAGCCATAATAAGTTAACGAGAGAATCACTGACATGATGTCAGCTGGTCCTTTTGTGGCAGGGCTGAAATGCAATGGAAATGTTTTTTTGGGATTCAGTTCATTTGCATGGCAAAGAGAGACTTTGCAATTAATTGCAATTCATCTGATCACGTTTCATAACATTCTGGAGTATAGGCAAATTGCCATCATACAAACAGAGTCAGCAGACTTTGTGAAAATTTATATTTGTGTCATTCTCAAAACTTTTGACCAAAACTGTATACACAGATAGGAATAGATGCTCAACTTGGCTTCAAATCTGTCTCCCTCCAGCAGGCGGCGTTTTCTCGCTGTTTGCCCACCACGCAAGGAGTTTTTGTATGGAGGTCAATGAGAGTGAGTCGAATTTGGTCAACAACAAAAAAAACAATGGCTTATTTGCTACACAAGGTTTATTTGATCGAATAGAGTTTTCGGAATGTTCAAGTAGTTTTCGAGTGCACTGATATAAGTAGGACACTATTTTGGAGTTGTCTCGAGATGGCTATGCATATTCATGGCATGAGGCTAGTAGCATAAATCAAATCAAATGTTATTGGTCACACATGCACATGGTCAGCAGATGTTATTACGAGTGTAGCAAAAGTCTTATTCTTCTAGTTCCGACAGTGCAGCAATATCTAACAAGTAATCTA
This sequence comes from Oncorhynchus keta, assembly GCF_023373465.1. Classification (NCBI taxonomy): domain Eukaryota; kingdom Metazoa; phylum Chordata; class Actinopteri; order Salmoniformes; family Salmonidae; genus Oncorhynchus; species Oncorhynchus keta. The sequence goes on from NW_026280688.1 coordinate 27,813, forward strand.
ACAATTCCACAACAACGACCTAATACACACAAATCTAAGTAAAGAGATGGAATATATACATGTAAATATACGGATGAGCAATGACCGAGCGGCATAGGCAAGATGCAATAGATGGTATAAAATACAGTACATACATATAAGATGAGTAATGCAAGATATTTAAACATTATTAAAGTGGCATAGCATCTCGAATCCATTGAATACAGGCGGTTGACGTCAACAAACCTCATCAAATATTCAAAAACGGATTACAATAATGAGATGTATCCACCAATTCAAAGAAAGGATAGGGGGGAGGAGCTAGACAGCCCACCGTGCCGCTTTGTGGACAACCACTCCCATTATTAGGGCGGAGAGACATGCATCATCTCAGTATATACATAATGTTTGTATGAAAAAATAAATAAGAAATACCCACATTATTTCCTTTTTAGGATCCTGATTATCCACCCCACAGTAGGTGGCGGAATGCACATCCAATTGTTGAGAACGCCATTATACCATAGAAGAAGAAGATCTGTGACCCCGAAATACTTTGTTACTTTTCCCTGCTTCACAGCTGCATTATTTTTGATGGAAACCCGAATTTTGCTTCTTATGCTTCTCATTTCCTTGAAAAACTCATGGGAAACGGACCATGCATTGATCATCACAGTATTTATATTGTAATGAAACAGGATGGGAGCAGGACTCGAACCTTCGACCTTCAAGCCCCTAAATCCAGCGCGCTATCGACTGTGCCGCAAAAGCATTCTCAAGCGGCAGAGACGATATCCGCGTTTATAAACACAGGGTCGTTACAATATTTATATTTTTGAGAACTTTTACTTCACTACATTTCTAAAGAAAAGTATGTACTATTTACTCCACAGTTTCCCTGACACCCAAAAGTACTCATTACATGTTGAATGCTTAGCAGGACATGAAAATGGTCAATTTCACACACTTATCAAGAGAACATCCCTGGTCATCCCTTCTACCTAATCTGGCGGATTCACTAAACACAAATGCTTCGTTTTTAAATTATGTCTGAGTGTTGGGGTGTGTCCCTAGCATTACATTTGCTTTTGATACTTAAGTATATTTAAAACCAAATACTTTTAGACGTTTACTCAAGTAGTATTTTACTGGGTGACTTTTATATGAGTCATTTTCTATTAAGATATCTTTACTTTTACTCAAGTATGACAACCACTTTTTTTTCAATAACTGCGTCGAATTTATCGAACGTGCTTGCGTAAGTGTATACGTGGACGGCTTGGCAGAAATTGAAGCTGAAGGTTGAATTTTTGTTGCGCAAATATCCAGATAATGCTGCGTACCATTTTGCGCAATGACACTGTAGGTTTGTTCAAGGGATTAACTGTTTGCATAAACCGGTAGCCGGGAAGTCATAATTTTGCGAGCTATCTACCGAGATAGGTTGGTTATACAACATATATAGTTTAGCTATCTGTGGCTAAACAAGGAGCAGCCGGTTAGCCTATTCCTTGGTACAGTCATTTTACTCACGATGAGTCGACAGCTGGCTAACTATTAAATAAAAGTCACACTTCGACCGTGAACCTGAAATAAAGTTAGCATGTTAGCTAGCTAGCTACACAAACGGGTTTTGACGGGAGATGTGTTGCTAACTGGCTAACAGCTAACTAGCTGGGGGAACAACAAAACCAGGCCGCGGAAACCAGAGCGGTTTCATCCTGGAATGTGTTGGTTTACAGACCGTGTTACAAGCATCATTAAAACAAATAATAATCATTAGCAATAGGTTACCTGGAACTGATTTCCTGTTTGGCTGAAAAGAACTTGAGGAAGTGGTGAGGTCTCGTAGAGCAAGAGGAAACAATGTGTCCACTTTCCGAGTGAGTTTGGTCTGGATTATGAGATGCGGCAGGAAATGTTCGTGAGCGTCGTATCAGCGTAGTCAATGTGCATATTTTGTTAGCCTCTTTGACAGACATAAGTCAGGCCAAACAAATGCAAATATATATTTACCTTTATTTTTTTTTATTACAATGACGGCATCCAATGACGGTTGTACCTTTTCAGCTCAGGGATTCGAACCAGTAACCTTTCAGTTTACTAGTCTAACGCTCTAACCACTAGGCTACCTGTCACCCCAAAACATGACAGCTTTTATTACATTAGATTTCTATCTATCTGATGTTATATTATTTACAACAGTGCGGTCAGTGTATAGCATCTGTTATACTTCATGTATTATCACCATGTTACTATACTGATTTGTCATCGATAAAGACAATCTACCAACATAATCCACTTTCAGTGAAGAAGAGGAGCCACACAGACAGTTGGAACTGTTTGTATTTATAATTCAGTTGAAGGATAGTTGACAACATTTCACAGTTTACAAGCAGATCATGACATAACAACACACTCATATTGTTGACTTTGGATGCCAATTAGAGGTCTTCAAGGTCCGGGTGGACCCAATATAGCCGAGACCCGGGCCCATTCTGGTCTGAAATTCTAACGTGTCCCTCGGCTCAGGGTGGGTCCTGTTTGATTGTCGTCGGATCTCGGGTCTACGTAACTACAGCTGATAGATCCGAATGGACCAAAATAGTTTGTAAATGTTATTCAAACATCACACATAAGATGCAGGGGTTTTTGGAGAATATTTGTTGTGCATTTTGTTGTAGAGAATTCACGCCAGTATTAGCTAGCAACTTACTGTGTCTGGTGGGGGGTTCATATATTTTGTACAGTGCGTGAGTGCAGAGTTGGATGGTGAGACGGGCATTGCATGACGTGCAATCTTGTGTCGTTCTTATCAGGTACATTGTTAAAGATATTATATTGTAATTGTATTATTTTGGTAACTGCCCAGTGAACAAGCACCAAACCAGCGAATAAAGCTACATGATTGGTGCTACATATTGGAGTTCGTGTCGATGACTGATGTACACAACGCCAGAAGAGTACTGTTACAGTGGTGCTGTGACTGTTCTTCTGGATCGGATCATCCTTCGTTGGATTTCCATCCCAGAACTTCGCTGCCGTGGTTGCTGTTGAAGAATCAGATAAGACGTTGCTGGTGCAGTTTGGCGATATCGCATTTCGCCACAAGATGGCGCCACTAGAACGTTTTATTATTGCAATTGATAATTTCTCTCTCTGAGGGTCTTCACAGACAAAGGATAACTTTGTGTTACTTGTTTATTTGCAATTCTGATGTATATCTGATATAAGTAGGGTGAGTTTTACCAGTGTACTAGATATAGGTGAGATTTAGGTGATATATTTATACATGTTTTGCTGTTTACATTTTCATTAGGGTGTTGATTTCCCATTGTTAAAATGGAAGGTGTTGGGAGAGGTAGGGGTTTCCTGTCATTTAATCTGTCACCATCTGTGGGTAGGGGTTCAGCCAAAATTCCAGTTGCTTCTACACCTATGCCCAAACTGGAGGGTTTTGATGATAGTTTATCCATGGACACGCCCAAGGATGTGTATGAAAGAGGTTTGCCAAATACAGGGAGTGGGGAGGTCTCCATGGATTTCATAGCAGACATAGTACAGCAGATTGGTCATTCCATTGGGGAGAACATTGCCTCCTGTTTGGAGTCAAAGGCAATTGCTGGACATGTTGGGGACAATGTTATGGGGAGTGTATGCAGCTCGAGGGGTATTGATGTGTCAGGCCTGAACCTGGTATTGAAGTCTGGGTATCAGGAACCGTGTATTTTCGGGGATGGCTCTGAAAACTGCACAGTGCATGAGTGGGAGGATATGGTCATGGTTTACATGCGTAAGAGGGGCGTGTCTGTGATGGACCAAGCAGTTGAGGTTATGGGCAGGCTTATGGGAAGGGCCCGCGATGTTGTTAAAGTTGGCATACGCAGCAATCCCTCCATTGATTTATCTAAAGGCCCGAGTCCCATCTTTGACATACTGAAACAACATTTTAGTGACGCTGTTTTTTCAAGCATGCCCCTTGCTGACTTTTATGCCACATTACCTCTGACTGATGAACAACCATTTGAATATTGGCTCAGACTGAACAGGGCTATGGAGTTTGCAGAAGATTGTCTAAAGAGACAGAAAAAAAGTGTTGAAGACCCATCTCGTGAGCTCACAGTCATGTTCATCAGACATTGCCCTAACGCTGAACTGTCCCTTATCTTTAAGTGCAAGCCATTACAGCAATGGACCGCTGCAGATGTTCATGAGGAGGCTGGATGAATACAGGAGGAGCGGAGGTACTCTCACTTATCTACGTGACCCCAGCCATCGCAACAATGAAGCAGGAAGTTGGTGCTGTCATGCCGATTACCATGCCTGCTGTGAGGTCCCACATGGAAGTACCCAATACGTTGCCTTACCCAGCCCAGCCTATTCAGGGCTCAGCTGAGCCCATGGAACGTATCTGCCATGCTGGAGCGTGTGCTGGAGCAGAGGCCACAACAGTCTGACCATAAGTTCCAAAAAGGGAATAGGAGCAAAGTGAAGTCTAATGGGCCATGTAACGTGTGCGGGGATGCTGGACATGATACTTACTTTCACTGCAGGACCAATCACCTCTGCTTTCTTTGTCATGTAGCTGGCCACGCACGCTCTCAGTGCCCCAAGGCCGCAGCTCTGAGCACAGCTAGTGGAGTCCCTACAGTAATCACTGCTCAGCTTCCGGAAAACTAGTAGGCCTGCATGTAGAAGGGGAGAGTGTTGGGCCTTTTGTAGAGTCCCCATCAGTGAGAGCTGTTGATTTGGAGTCTGTATATAAAAGTGTTTGTGACGAAATGGAGACTGAGAAGAGTATCATAATGCAGAACACACAGAGACTTTCCCATATGATGATTTATTCTATGCCAAGGTGTTAATAGGAGGAGAAGTGGAAGTGAGAGCTATGCTTGACAGTGGGTCCATGGCTTGTACCTTGAGCTCTAGGGTCTTACCTGAACTGTTGCATGCAGGAGTGTTGAAAAGTCCATCATTGAGTCCTACAGAGGTAGTCTTGGTTGGTTGTGGTGGGTTGAAGACGAGGCCTTTGGGAGTATGTGAGCTGGAGATGGAGGTGTACGGATGTAGAGTCGCTGTGCCTACACTGGTGGTTGAAGGCCAGAGTGATGACCTCATCTTGGGCAGCAATCTCCTAAAGCACTTGATTCGCCACCTGAAGACGGATGGAGATCTCTGGAAGAGGGTTTACACTCCTGTGTGTGACGGGGTGAGGAGAGCAAGCTAATCGAGATGATGGCTAATGTGGAGAGATGGAGAGACAGTGAAGTACCTGACAAAGTTGGAACTGTGAGACTAAAAGGGCTGTGACTCTAGAGCCTATGCAGGAGCACTTAGTCTGGGGCAGACTACGAAACACTCAGAATCTATCAGCTGGCAGTGCTGTTGTCATTGAGCCCAGCAGTTCAAGGTCAACACCAAGGTCAATACTGGTAGGAGGACAGTAGCTCTATTATGGGGATGGGTGGCTCCCTGTTAGAGTGATAAACCCTTCTCAGAAGACAGTGACATTGAGACGAAACGCCACTCTAGCCGATGTCTTTCCCTTGCATGGCTCTAGAGGACTTTGACTGTTCGGTGTGAATGATGGTTCATCAGCAGCTTTACAGCAGCAAGTGCAGAGAACGGCTGATATACTCACTGACTGCCAAGATGACTTGACACGACTGACGGTTCCAGCCAACTTCACGATACTGACGGACCTGACAGTTCAAGCGAGCCTGAGGTCTTACGTGACTTAGGTTTGACTGGATATTGATGTCTCCTCCTGTCAAGCGTCTCCTGCTGGTAAGAAGAAACTCACCCAGCTCATAGCTGAGTACCAGTCTATTTTTCCAGGCACAAGTTGGATTGTGGAAAAGCTTCCGGATGTCTTCACCGCATTCAACTGAGTGATGAGAAACCCTTTCGGATGCCCTACCGACGCCTTTCACCAAATAATTATGAGAAGCTCAAACAAGCATTGAATGAGATGGAAGAACGTGATATCATAAGGAAGTCTAGTAGTGAGTTCGCCTCCTCCCTTGTCCTTGTATGGAAGAAGTCTGGAGACCTGAGACTCTGTACTGATTTTCGTTTGCTCAATGCTCGCACCATCAAAGACGCCCACCCACCCTCACCAGGCTGACGCGCTTGCGTTAGGTGGAAATGCCTTTTTCTCGATTAATGGACCTTACCTCTGGCTACTACAATGTGGAAGTGCATGAGGATGACCGGAGATTCACAGCTTTTTACGTCCCCATTTGGATTGTACTGAATACAATCGATTGCCACAGGGTTATGTAATAGTCAACCTTCATGAGGATGATGCTAAACATCTTTGGGGATCAGAACTTTCTTAGCCTGCTGTGTTACCTTGACGATGTCTTGGTCTATGCGCCCACTGAAGATCTGGCTATACAGCGCCTGGAAATGGTTTTGAGCGTCTCAAGGCTCACAACCTGAAGTTGGCGCCAAAAAGTGTAACTTTCTGCAGAGGTCTGTGAAGTTTCTGGGGCATATCATTAGTGCGGATGGTGTAGCTACAGACCCTGAGAAGGTGAGGGCCATTACAGGAGTAACAGAAGCTGATCTGATGAAAGATGGCACTGACATTCCATCTCAGAAGAAATTGAGGTCATTCCTTGGGATGGTGGGTGTATTATCAACAGTTCATTGAGGGTTGCTCACCATTGCAAAGCCTCTCTTTGGATTGACTACTGGACACAAGGCTCCACGCTGGAAAAAGAAGCGAAGCTCACCTGTCAGGAAGTTGACGGCTGCCGACTGGACAACAGAATGCAGACAGGCCTTATTCCAGCTAAAGCAAGCCTTGCTGGACCAGGTTTTGTTGGCCCACCCCAACTTTGAAAAACCCTTTCTACTCTCGGTGGATGCATCCAGCAATGGCTTAGGTGCTGTGCTATCTCAGGTGCATGAACCGGGAGCCACAGCGAGACCTATAGCTCAAGCGAGCAAGTCCCTCAGTTATGCACAGTCAAGGTATCCTGCGTTGACAGGCTCGAGTTCTTTGCCATGAAATGGGCTATCTGTGACAAGTTCCACCACTGGCCACGGGACAGCAGTTCACGGTATGGACGGATAATAATCCCTTGACATACATTCTGACCAAAGCAAAACTTGATGCTTGTGAACAGAGATGGGTCGCCAAGCTGGCACCGCATTTAGTTTGACATTAAATACATCCCTGGAAAAATGAATGTTGTTGCAGATGCTGAGCAGAGAGCCTCGCATCACCCAGTGCAATTCCATCGGCTTTGACAAGGGTCCCGACGAGACCTTACTAGTTGAAGCCGACGCTGTGCGCACAGACAGAGTGCAAGATGTGTTTCGCTGGTCCAGCCACCCTGACAAAGCCTCTGACTCCAACGAAGTGGTCATTAGCTGTCAGGGCTACTGTTGACCCCATCTGGTGCTTTATCAAGACATGAAGTTGCAGCTGTTCTTCATTCACATAAGTGCTGGGTGGGTGAAGTGGGGCTCACATGCACTGCTGTTGCCACAGCTCCCACAGGCTGTTATGCCATCAGAGCAGACCAATGTCGATGTTCTGCCACACGACCTACTGATGAGTAAGCAGCGTGATGACAACGTGATCAGCAAAGTCATCTTCTTTGTTGAGAGGGGAGAAGACCATCCGAGAGCGTGCCCATGAGAGTGTTGAGGTTTTGGGTCTTCTCAGAAGTTGGGACAAGTTGACCATGAAGATGGGGTGTACTGTATCGTGTTTCAAAGAATGTGGTTACAAAGAGGAAAAATGTATCTGTATGTGGTTCCAGCCTCCATGAAAGCAATGGTGTTGAAGGGTGTCCATGATGGCTGAGCCACCAGGGGCCAACAGAGAACAGTCTACCTGACAAGACAGAGGTTTTCTTGGCATGGCCTGGAGAGGGAGGTAAAAGCCCATGTGAAGTGCTGCAGAGATGCGTGGTGAGCAAGACTCCTGATCCGGAAGCAAAGAGCTCCTCTTGAGAGCATAATAAACAACTGAGCCTCTTGAACTAGTGTGCATAGACTTCTGGTCTGCAGAAGATTCTTCAAACAAACTCTTGATGTGCTCGTTGTTACTGACCACTTTACCAAATTAGCTCATGCCTTCTTGTGTCCGAAACAGTCTGCTAAGTCAGTAGCTCATCAGTTGTGGAACAACTATTTCTGTGTCTACGGATGCCACGCCGTATACACTCAGACCAGGGAGCCAACTTTGAGAGCTTTTAACAGCCGAACTGCTGGAGTGTTGCAGGCGTTCGTGGAAGTCTCACACCACGCCGTACCCATCCGATGGGGAACGGGTCCTGCGAAAGGATGAATAGGACTTTGGGAAACATGATCCGGGCCCTGCCAATGAGAGCTAAGCACAGATGGCCTCAGGCGCTGAAGTCCCTTACGTTTGCATATTAAATTGTACAATCCACGAGACCACAGGCTTTGCCCCTTTCCTGCTAATGTTTGGGAGGACGCCAAGACTGCCTGTTGACATAGTCTTGGCTCGGTCATAGAGAACCCAGAAGTTGCCCACCATGACCAGTTTGTTCAGTCTGGAGGAGAGATCTGAAAGAAGCCATGAATGCAGCACAGGCATCTGCAGCGAAGCAGTTGAAGAGGCATGCTGGACCTTTATGACAGAAGAGTCAGAGGAGCACCAGTGGAGATTGGGGATCGAGTATTGCTGGCTAACAAGGGGGAGCGGGGAAAGCGGAAGCTCATGACCGTTGGGAGGATACTGCTCTACCTTGTCACTGGATTGAATGCTGACAGTCACACTTTTTAAGATTCAGAACAGCTCCACTGGACGGGAGAAGACGGTACATCGCAATCTGATAATGCCAGTCAACTTTCTTCCCTTCCCCCATGCTGCTGTTGAGGAGGGAAACAGACATGTCTGGATTAACAGAGTCTGAGGGCATGAATGACAGCCTAGTGGTCTCAGCTGCCATGACACTGCAGTGGATGATGGTGCTGGAGTACAGAACCAGAGTGTGGGTGTCAGAGTTGTCTTCTGAAGGAACAGGTGACACAAGCCTGAGGGTGATGTGCGATCCTTTGGATGCTCAGGATATTCCACCTTGGTTTCCGTGGATGATATACTGCAGCTGGAGGTCTGCCTCGATCAGAGAGTCTTCAAGAATCTGACCGAGACTGTAACAGTGTAGTGAGTGAGCTAATTGACCAGTCTGCTTACGATATCCGTACTGACCTACCAAATGACCATTCCTTACCTGATCAGTTAAGTACTGACTGTGCTGATGGACACACTATTGCAACAGTGCACAACACTGTTACCCCCTATGCAGTTGAAGGTAGTCAGGGTCATATTAGGTCAAGGGCAGGAAGGCTATTTAAACCAGTGTCAAGACTGATTGAGATTATGAATCAGCAGAAAAAGTTAGTCTTGAAGGTAAAATATGTGAATAGAGGGTCAATGGTATTGACATCTTTTATTTGTTTTGCTTTACACTCATTGTGACCATAATTAGAGGTTGCAGGATGGTAATGTGGACATGATAAAGTCTCTTATGGTGGTTTATTTTATTACTGGATGTTTGAAAGTCACCGAGTGTACTTTCCAACATGTGACAGGGCATGTTTACCTATGAGGGCTAAGGGGTTTGATCAACCGCTTTCACTCTAATTCTCAAGGAGAATAGTCTAAGGACTGGAATATTTAGTGACTGATTTAAAGCAGGGTCTGAAACCTGATATACACAGCGTTACCTTTTTAGTTCCCTTCTATTAGTAGTACATTTTTTTTCTCTGGATTATTCTTGTACATATGTTGAGTGTCTCTGTATCTGTATGTTTGCACAGTGCCGTTTTGTATTTTGTTATTTTTCTTGCAAGTGGAATTCAGTAGGGGAGTGTACAGGGTTATATTGGTGACCTCTCACACCATTGCACTGGTTTTTGGTTTGAGTTTGTCTTGCCTCTCACCTACTCAACATGGCATCTTATTGGCTGGTTTGCGTAGCTTGCTTACAGGGGGATGTTCCAGTTAGAATCGTCCCAGTGAACAAGCACCAAACCAGCGGTAAGTTGTTGGTTGCAAAGCACCGTACGTCAAAAGTGATTTTATGCTCTCAAGTGATTATTTTAAATGTACAATTTATATCAAATATTTGTAAATGTTATTCAAACATCACACATAAGATGCAGGGGTTTTGGAGAATATTTGTTGTGCATTTGTTGTAGAGAATTCACGCCAGTATTAGCTAGCAACTTACTGTGTCTGGTGGGGGGTTCATATATTTTGTACAGTGCGTGAGTGCAGAGTTGGATGGTGAGACGGGCATTGCATGACGTGGCAATCTTGTACGTTTTATCAGGTGTACATTGTTAAAGATATTATATTGTAATTGTATTATTTTGGTAACTGCTCAGTGAACAAGCACCAAACCAGCGAATAAAGCTACATGATTGGTGCTACATATTGGAGTTCCGTAGCCGATGACTGATGTACACAACGCCAGAAGAG
>NW_026280689.1:0-15783 GCF_023373465.1 Oncorhynchus keta
TTTCTTTATTTTCTTTCTTCACCTTTATTTAACCAGTTCAGAACACCTTTATTTAACCAGGTAGGCTAGTTGAGAAACACCTTTATTTAACCAGGTAGGCTTGTTGAGAACACCTTTATTTAACCAGGTAGGCTAGTTGAGAACACCTTTATTTAACCAGGTAGGCTAGTTCAGAACACCTTTATTTAACCAGGTAGGCTAGTTCAGAACACCTTTATTTAACCAGGGAGGCCGGTTGAGATCACCTTTATTTAACCAGGGAGGCCAGTTCAGAACAAGTTCTCATTTACAACTGCGACCTGGCCAAGATAAAGCAAAGCAGTGCAACACATTAAACAACACAGTTACACATGGGAATAAACAAACACACAATCAATAATACAGTAGAACAAAGTGTATATATATATATATATATATATTGTGTGCCAATGAGGTAAGACAAGGGAGTAAAATAGGCCATACTGGCGAGGTAATTATGATATAGCGATTAAAGACTGGAGAGAAAGACGAAGATGAATGTGCAAGTGGAGATACTGTGGTGCAAAGGAGCAAAATAAATACATAAATACAGTGGGGATGAGGTAGTTGGATGGGCTATTTACAGATGAGCTATGATATTATAGCTGAATGGAGGATACTGTATATATTATAGCTGAATGGAGGATACTGTATATATTATAGCTGAATGGAGGATATATATATTATAGCTGAATGGAGGATATATATATTATAGCTGAATGGAGGATACTGTATATATTATAGCTGAATGGAGGATACTGAATCATAAAACACGGGACGAGATGTTAAAAACTGTCCATTGTGCCAATAGATGGAATGCACTCACATGAGATTTGCCGTGATGTTGACAGAGTGGCATGGGAGGTTTATTTCTTAGACTGGGGTAAGATGTCAATTTTGGGACACATCCTCAGTAGTGTGCCTTCGAATCAGTGGGTGTTTCGGCCTTTAATCACTAAACACCCTCATCAAAGGTGGCCAGCTAAAGGGTGATCAAGCCTTAGCTTGTGTCCCATGCCCATTAAGATGTCCCACGGACTATGCAAGGCAGGGGGCGTCCTCTTCCCTGAGCCAGCCATACAGCTGACCGCATACCTCATATGCCCTCCTCAAGTTGGAGGGATCTGAATTGGGTTCTCAGGTGGGGGTGGGGGGTCATGAAGTTATAGCCCAGCAAGGGTCCTTCCGTTTGATCCAGATCCACTGGCTGCCTCTTTCAGCTGCTTGAGAAACTGCTCTGACGGTCTGCCGCAGAGCCTGTCCATGGATTCCAAGTTCTTTCTGCAACCTGATGATGGAAGAAGCCACGAATCCTCTGCATCCCACTTCAACTGGCCAGACCTTTGCATTCCAGCCACGCTGAGTTGCGTCTGCTGCCAACTCTGTGTAACGCAGTTTCTTACGCTCGTAGGCCTCTTCAACAGAGTTTTCCCACGGGACTGTGAGCTCTATGATGTACACAGCCTTTCGTGAAGGGGACCAGAGTACCATATCTGGCCTAAGGTTGGTAGAAGCAATCTCAGGTGGAAAAATGAGTTGCTGGCCAATATCGACAAGCATCTTCCAGTCCCGGGCCATGGCTAGGTGTCCAGTTTCTGGCTTTGTAGGAGGATACTTGGGCCTTTTCTGTCCCTCCCGGATGAATGTTGTTGTTTTGACGGGATTGCTTGTTTTGGAGGTAATGAATTGGTTGCACTCCTCTTGGTCTCAAGTGCTGCAGCCAGGCTCTTGAGGACCTGATTGTGCCTCCAGGTGTAGCGGCCTTGTGAGAGGCTGGTCTTGCAACCTGTCATTATATGCCTGAGAGTCGCTGGAGCTGGGCAGAGGGGGCAGGTCGAGTCCTCGCCATACCATTGATGTAGATTTTTTGGTGATGGAAGCACATCATAAACAGCTCTTATGATGAAGCTGATGTTGCTTGCCTCCATTTGCCAAAGCTCACTCCAGTTGATCTTTCTCCTCTCCAGGCCTTCCCACCGCGTCCATTGCCCTTGTTTAGCAAGAGAGACAGCCTTTGCACTTCTTGCAGTCTCCTCCTGTCTGCGCACCTCCTCGACCACCAGCTTCCTGCGTTCAGATGTTGTTGCCTTATGGAACGTTGGTTTGCTTGCTGCCAGGCCAAAGCCTCCTCTTCCATGCTGGATATTCCCCACAATGTCTTGGTGTCTCAGGGCTGATGTTGCTTGCTGCCAGGCCAAAGCCTCCTCTTCCATGCTGGATATTTCCCACAATGTCTTGGTGTCTCAGGGCAGATGTTGCTTGCTACACAGCCTTGGATGATGTCCATTTCCGTCCAGTTTGTAGAAGAGGTGCAGCCTTGCTAATGGTCTGGTCTTTGGAGTCCTTCAATGTCATCTGAAGTCTCACTTGTGGAGGATACTGTATATATATATCATAGCTGAATGGAGGATACTGTATATATTATAGCTGAATGGAGGATACTGTATATAGTATAGCTGAATGGAGGATACTGTATATATATATCATAGCTGAATGGAGGATACTGTATATATTATAGCTGAATGGAGGATACTGTATATAGTATAGCTGAATGGAGGATACTGTATATATTATAGCTGAATGGAGGATACTGTATATAGTATAGCTGAATGGAGGATACTGTATATATATATCATAGCTGAATGGAGGATACTGTATATATTATAGCTGAATGGAGGATACTGTATATAGTATAGCTGAATGGAGGATACTGTATATATTATAGCTGAATGGAGGATACTGTATATAGTATAGCTGAATGGAGGATACTGGATATATTATAGCTGAATGGAGGATACTGTATATATTATAGCTGAATGGAGGATACTGTATATATTATAGCTGAATGGAGGATACTGTATATATTATAGCTAGTATTACAAGAGTGAAATGAAACATTAAAACAGTATAATGTCATATTAATGGCTGTTTTATTAATGTATTTGCAATGCTTTGAAATGTGTCTGAGGTGGTCAGTTAAAGTTGGTGGACACGAGCACTAAGTCCCAAGAAGCACCCTATTCCCTATATAGTGCACTACTTTTGACCAGGGCTCATAGGGAATATCGTGCACTACCTTTGACCAGGGCCCATAGGGAATAGGGTGCACTACTTTTGACCAGGGCACATAGGGAATAGGGTGCACTACTTTTGACCAGGGCCCATAGGGAATAGGGTGCACTACTTTTGACCAGGGCCCATAGGGAATAGGGTGTCATTTGGGACATTGACAAGGTCAACAGGAAGCTTGTTTTCTTTTTCTGAGCTCTTCCACTGGTCTATTGTCGTCCATTTATACGTCCTCCTTCCTCATTTCATCTACTGATCTATTGTCGTCCATTTATACGTCCTCCTTCCTCATTTCATCTACTGATCTATTGTCGTCCATTTATAAGTCCTCCTTCCTCATTTCATCTACTGATCTATTGTCGTCCATTTATAAGTCCTCCTTCCTCATTTCATCTACTGATCTATTGTCGTCCATTTATAAGTCCTCCTTCCTCATTTCATCTACTGATCTATTGTCGTCCATTTATAAGTCCTCCTTCCTCATTTCATCTACTGATCTATTGTCGTCCATTTATACGTCCTCCTTCCTCATTTCATCTACTGATCTATTGTCGTCCATTTATAAGTCCTCCTTCCTCATTTCATCTACTGATCTATTGTCGTCCATTTATACGTCCTCCTTCCTCATTTCATCTACTGATCTATTGTCGTCCATTTATACGTCCTCCTTCCTCATTTCATCTACTGATCTATTGTCGTCCATTTATAAGTCCTCCTTCCTCATTTCATCTACTGATCTATTGTCGTCCATTTATAAGTCCTCCTTCCTCATTTCATCTACTGATCTATTGTTGTCCATTTATAAGTCCTCCTTCCTCATTTCATCTACTGATCTATTGTCGTCCATTTATACGTCCTCCTTCCTCATTTCATCTACTGATCTATTGTCGTCCATTTATAAGTCCTCCTTCCTCATTTCATCCACTGATCTGTTGTTGTCCATTTATACGTCCTCCTTCCTCATTTCATCTACTGGTCTATTGTTGTCCATTTATACGTCCTCCTTCCTCATTTCATCTACTGATCTATTGTCGTCCATTTATACGTCCTCCTTCCTCATTTCATCTACTGATCTATTGTCGTCCATTTATACGTCCTCCTTCCTCATTTCATCTACTGATCTATTGTCGTCCATTTATACGTCCTCCTTCCTCATTTCATCTACTGATCTATTGTCGTCCATTTATACGTCCTCCTTCCTCATTTCATCTACTGATCTATTGTCGTCCATTTATACGTCCTCCTTCCTCATTTCATTGAAGCCATCAATATTTTCCTTCTGTAATTCATGTTTCATTATTCATCTCTTTGATAAAAGAACAGTTGAACAAATGATAACTGCTGAGATATTCAGGGCTTTGACACGGCTCATTGTTCCTATGCAGGGTGTTTGAGAATGCACAACGCTACCAGACTATGCTCACTACAATATTTATGTTTGTCTTAGCAACGGATTATAAAGAATGCTTCCAGAACGCTATGTAATACCAGGGTAATACGCCTCTATACGATAAGCTTCTATACAGCTCCGAGAGGACAAGCCAGAGACCGAGACGCCTGGGTCACATGCTGACGCGTACCTACAGCAGAGGGTGGTGTTGGACTGTGGAAGAAGAGAGAACCCTTCGTCCACAGTTGGTGCAATGTGCGAGACACCTTCATCACTGGTCTGCACTCATTTTAGAATTCATTGCAACTTTAATAAAAGTGGAGAGACAGATTATGTTTAATATTACACTTAATTGGGCTTCTTTAAATAACCCTGGAACGAGTGAGTAGGGCTGTGTGTGTGTGTGTGTGTGTGTGTGTGTGTGTGTGTGTGTGTGTGTGTGTGTGTGTGTGTGTGTGTGTGTGTGTGTGTGTGTGTGTGTGTGTGTGTGTGTGTGTGTGTGTGTGTGTGTGTGTGTGTGTGTGTCTGTGTGTGTCTGTGTCTGTGTCTGTGTCTGTGTCTCTGTGTGTGTGTGTCTGTGTGTGTGTGTGCGTTTGTGTGTGTGCGTGCGTGTGTGTGCGTGTGTCTGTGTGTGTGTCTGTGTGTGTGCGTGCGTGTGTGCATTCTATTTCAGCCTTGATGCACAAAGTACATTTGCGGCAAAACACAGAACCATACTTTCATATTATTTATTTTATCTGTCATTATCGTTTCTACTCTTCATATATTATATCGGCTTCATCAGTTGTTCCCGAACTGTAGTGCCCTGGAAATCGTCATTTTAGACTTCACAAGGTGCAATTTCTAAATGTGGCAGTGCATTATTACTCTTGTCAAGTCAGTCTTTGTCAAGTCAAGTCTTTGTTATTTTATGAAATGTGTAATTTCTTTAATATTATAACACAGTTTATTTGTATTGCTTTTAATCTTTTTGAATGCATGTATCTTATTAACACTGTGTTCTAGCTAGCTATTTGTGTAGGTAGCTATCAAGTAAACACAAAGACACTTTACTTACATTTTCAGGCAGACCACAACTTTAACTGGGTCACATGCAGGTGTATAATAAGATAAACAATAATAATAATAATAATTAATAATATTAATAAATGTTATTTGTATAGACATTTCATACACGGAATACAGCTCAAAGAGGTGCGAGCTGTATTGCCTTCTAACGGTTAAATCATTCGTGTTTGCTGTGGCATGTTATGCGTTGTTGTGGTTTTAGAAAGAGGATCAGATCAATTCTCTCTCTAAATGGACAAAAGCCTGCTGTCTGTCTTCCACATCCAGACATTGACGTCCTCCCTCCCTCCCTCCCTCCCTCCCTCCCTCCCCTCCCTCCCTCCCTCCCTCCCTCCCTCCCTCCCTCCCTCCCTCCCTCCCTCCCTCCCTCCCTCTGTTTGTCAATCTAATTTCTTCCATTACTCTTTTTCATTCCGTCTCCCACTGGCTGGCTTGTCTAATGTCTCCTGGTTCTCTCCCTCCCACTGGCTGGCTTGTCTAATGTCTCCTGGTTCTCTCCCTCCCACTGGCTGGCTTGTCTAATGTCCCCTGGTTCTCTCCCTCCCACTGGCTGGCTTGGCTAATGTCTCCTGGTTCTCTCCCTCCCACTGGCTGGCTTGTCTAATGTCTCCTGGTTCTCTCCCTCCCACTGGCTGGCTTGGCTAATGTCTCCTGGTTCTCTCCCTCCCGCAAGCTGGCTTGACTAATGTCTCCTGGTTCTCTCCCTCCCACTGGCTGGCTTGGCTAATGTCTCCTGGTTCTCTCCCTCCCACTGGCTGGCTTGGCTAATGTCCCCTGGTTCTCTCCCTCCCACTGGCTGGCTTGGCTAATGTCTCCTGGTTCTCTCCCTCCCGCAAGCTGGCTTGACTAATGTCTCCTGGTTCTCTCCCTCCCACTGGCTGGCTTGGCTAATGTCTCCTGGTTCTCTCCCTCCCACTGGCTGGCTTAGCTAATGTCTCCTGGTTCTCTCCCTCCCACTGGCTGGCTTGGCTAATGTCTCCTGGTTCTCTCCCTCCCACTGGCTGGCTTGGCTAATGTCTCCTGGTTCTCTCCCTCCCACTGGCTGGCTTGACTAATGTCTCCTGGTTCTCTCCCTCCCACTGGCTGGCTTGTCTAATGTCTCCTGGTTCTCTGCCTCCCACTGGCTGGCTTGTCTAATGTCTCCTGGTTCTCTCCCTCCCACTGGCTGGCTTGTCTAATGTCTCCTGGTTCTCTCCCTCCCACTGGCTGGCTTGGCTAATGTCCCTGGTTCTCTCCTCCCACTGGCTGGCTTGTCTAATGTCCCCTGGTTCTCTCCCTCCCACTGGCTGGCTTGGCTAATGTCCCCTGGTTCTCTCCCTCCCACTGGCTGGCTTGACTAATGTCTCCTGGTTCTCTCCCTCCCACTGGCTGGCTTGTCTAATGTCTCCTGGTTCTCTCCCTCCCACTGGCTGGCTTGTCTAATGTCTCCTGGTTCTCTCCCTCCCACTGGCTGGCTTGTCTAATGTCCCCTGGTTCTCTCCCTCCCACTGGCTGGCTTGTCTAATGTCCCCTGGTTCTCTCCCTCCCACTGGCTGGCTTGGCTAATGTCTCCTGGTTCTCTCCCTCCCACTGGCTGGCTTGTCTAATGTCCCCTGGTTCTCTCCCTCCCACTGGCTGGCTTGTCTAATGTCTCCTGGTTCTCTCCCTCCCACTGGCTGGCTTGGCTAATGTCTCCTGGTTCTCTCCCTCCCACTGGCTGGCTTGTCTAATGTCCCCTGGTTCTCTCCCTCCCACTGGCTGGCTTGGCTAATGTCCCCTGGTTCTCTCCCTCCCACTGGCTGGCTTGGCTAATGTCCCCTGGTTCTCTCCCTCCCACTGGCTGGCTTGTCTAATGTCCCCTGGTTCTTTCCCTCCCACTGGCTGGCTTGTCTAATGTCCCCTGGTTCTCTCCCTCCCACTGGCTGGCTTGTCTAATGTCCCTGGTTCTCTCCCTCCCACTGGCTGGTTGTCTAATGTCTCCTGGTTCTCTCCCTCCCACTGGCTGGTTGTCTAATGTCTCCTGGTTCTCTCCCTCCCACTGGCTGGCTTGTCTAATGTCCCCTGGTTCTCTCCCTCCCACTGGCTGGCTTGTCTAATGTCTCCTGGTTCTCTGCTTCTCCACCCAACCTTACCAACTGACTCCCAGGTGACAATCCCCTCCTCTTAGAGAGTTTTACCCATGCAGCATGCACTGAGACTGTGCTCGGGGAGGCCCTCTGTCCCTGTGTATGTCTCTCTTATGTTGGTCTTTCTAGACAGCACCATTTGAGAGGCTGTTTATTCATGTTAACAGTTTGCTGCAGGGATCCGCTGCAGGGATGAACACGCAGTGAGAAGTGTGAGGCTTTTGAATCCACTGAAAGGATAGTGAGAAATGAATAAATACAGCACATTCTGTTTCCTATTCATCAGAATAAATGACTCTCCCGGAGGATGTCTCTAACCGTTTCCATGGCACTCCCCAGAGGATGTCTCTAACCGTTTCCATGACACTCACCGGTGGATGTCTCTAACCGTTTCCATGACACTCCTGGTAGATGTCTCTAACCGTTTCCATGACACTCCTGGTAGATGTCTCTAACCGTTTCCATGACACTCCTGGTAGATGTCTCTAACCGTTTCCATGACACTCCTGGTAGATGTCTCTAACCGTTTCCATGACACTCCTGGTAGATGTCTCTAACCGTTTCCATGACACTCCTGGTAGATGTCTCTAACCGTTTCCATGACACTCCTGGCGGATGTCTCTAACCGTTTCCATGACACTCCTGGTGGATGTCTCTAACCGTTTCCATGACACTCCTGGAGGATGTCTCTAACCGTTTCCATGACACTCCTGGTAGATGTCTCTAACCGTTTCCATGACACTCCCGGCAGATGTCTCTAACCGTTTCCATGACACTCCTGGAGGATGTCTCTAACCGTTTCCATGACACTCCTGGTAGATGTCTCTAACCATTTCCATGACACTCGTGGCGGATGTCTCTAACCGTTTCCATGACACTCCTGGAGGATGTCTCTAACCGTTTCCATGACACTCCTGGTAGATGTCTCTAACCGTTTCCATGACACTCCTGGCGGATGTCTCTAACCGTTTCCATGACACTCCTGGTAGATGTCTCTAACCGTTTCCATGACACTCCTGGCGGATGTCTCTAACCGTTTCCATGACACTCCTGGTAGATGTCTCTAACCGTTTCCATGACACTCCGGCAGATGTCTCTAACCGTTTCCATGACACTCCGGCAGATTTCTCCAACACAAGGCTAGGTTTAGTCTGCTGTGATGCTGTTTAAAAAAGAAGAATTGGTACTACTTTCCTTCCTCTTCCATCTCCATCACCAGCTCCATCACCATCACCATCTCCATCTCCATCACCATCTCCATCTCCATCACCATCTCCATCTCCATCACCATCTCCATCTCCATCACCATCTACATCTCCATCACCAGCTCCATCACCATCTCCATCACCAATTCCATCTCCATCACCATCACCATCTCCATCTCCATCACCATCTCCATCTCCATCACCATCACCATCACCATCTCCATCTCCATCTCCATCACCAATTCCATCTCCATCACCATCACCATCTCCATCTCCATCACCATCTCCATCACCATCACCATCTCCATCTCCATCTACTTTGTACTTTGTACTTTGTCAAAGCACCCTTGCAGCGATTACAGTCTTGAGTCGTCTTGCGTATGACGCTACAAGCTTGGCACACCTGTATTTGGGGAGTTTCTCCCATTCTTCTCTGCAGATTCTCTCAAGATCTGTCAAGTTGGATGGTAATGTAACCAATCTCCTCTCTCTTACTTTCCCCACCACTACTCTCACTACCCTCCCCCTCTCTCTCTCTCTCTCTCTCCTCTCTCTCTCTCTCTCTCTCTCTCTCTCTCTCGAACTGACAATAGAAAACATGGGGAGTATCATTTACCAACGCCAAACATTTTGACTCTGAGGTGTGAAGAGAAACTGAATATGTTGTCAACACATCTGGAATGAAGGGCGACAGGCAGCCTAACGTTGAGCCAGTAACCAAAATGTCACTAATTTCACTAGTTTGAAGCCAACTAGGTGAAACATCTTTCTGTGCCCTTGGGCAAGGCACTGGATAAGAGTGTCTGCTAAATGACTAAAATGTTATGTAACTGAATACATTTCTAGACTGAAAAATCACATTACAAAGATGTCTTATCTTTAGTAGAATATCATTTTCCCTTTAATTTACCTTGAAGCACTTCTTGAATATAGACATTTTTCCTTGACCGTACACTCTCTGGCTTAACTTGAATCACTCCAAGACATTAGCGGGGGGAAAAACCCATCCTACCATCAGCTTACTCCATTCAGTGTGGTAGTCTGGAGACTGAGGTGTGCTGTTTCAATCCCTAATAAACACCATTAATCAGTGTTTGATATGACAGGTGAGGCTAAGTGATGTGGCCCGTCCTGTGCCAACAGACCCTCTGTGGTCTTTGAGGATGACCGGACTAAACATCCACACAGACTGTGGTGTAATGGACCCATTGTATTTGAGTGTGCACAAAATATGTGAGAATGGAGGGGAGAGTCCATCGTTTTAAAATCACCTGAAACTCTTTTTTCCCCCCTGCTATCTACAGGCATAATCATTATGCCTAATTCTATGGAGAAAAAATATATATATATATTTTTTTTAAATGTTTTTTAATTTTTTCTTAATGAATGATACACATTGAATCTTTAAGAACTCGTTTCCTGACCAGTACAACTGCTATACTGGTATATAGTATCACAACCCAAGAAGTAAAGCAATTTTAATATTTTCTAAAGTCTAACAAACTTGCCCACAGGCATGCCAGATAAGATAATAAGACAAGCTACTCAACTGTCTGTATGCTACGTCTTGCTTGTTCTATGTTGCTCTGTCTGTATGCTACGTCTTGCTTGTCCAATGTTGCTCTGTCTGTATGCTACGTCTTGCTTGTTCTATGTGAGTACCCAGAGTGCCCCTGTGTTGTGGAAGCCTGTGGTAGCTAACTAGCTCGGAAAGCCCGGCGTTGATTTTCATTGAATTGTACCGTATAAATTAGCATTTGGATCAGGAAAGTTTCCTCTACAAGCCAGAATGCAGAATAAAATTATATATATATATATATATATATTTTTTTTTTTTTAGCCCTTTTTCTCCCCAATTTCATGGTACCCAATTGGTAGTTACAATCCCATCGCTGCAACTCCCGTACGACGGGACAGGAACATCCCTGCCGGCCAAACCCTCCCCTAACAACGCTGGGCCAATTGTGCGCCGCCCCTTGGGTCTCCCGGTTACGGCTTGGCTGAGACAGAGCCTGGACTCAAACCAGAATCTCTAGGCTAGCACTGCGATGCAGTACCTTATAGACCACTGCGCCACTCGGGGAGCCCGATTTAAAAAAAATATATATATATATTTTAATATACTTTACAGTTGTCCGTGCTGTTGGTCCTTTTGGCGGTAGGAATTTAATATCCAAACGCAAATGTATTTATGCCCGATGTTAAATCTGACAACTAACCTGCTTGTTAGCTGGCCCTTTCGTGTTCTTTGTTCTTTACTATTGTAAAGTGGCTGTTCTACTGGATGTCATAAGGTGAATGCACCAATTTGTAAGTCGCTCTGATAAGAGCGTCTGCTAAATGACTTAAATGTAATGTAAATGTAATGTTGCTCTGTCTGTATGCTACGTCTTGCTTGTTCTATGTTGCTCTGTCTGTATGCTACGTCTTGCTTGTCCAATGTTGCTCTGTCTGTATGCTACGTCTTGCTTGTTCTATGTTGCTCTGTCTGTATGCTACGTCTTGCTTGTTCTATGTTGCTCTGTCTGTATGCTACGTCTTGCTTGTCCAATGTTGCTCTGTCTGTATGCTACGTCTTGCTTGTCCAATGTTGCTCTGTCTGTATGGTATGTGTGCACTATATATGGTAGTGTGTGTCAATTGGGAAACTGACAGGGAGTATTGCGTCTGGAGCTGGCTCAGGGCAGGGAGAGAGCAAGGAACCAGGGACGGTTTGGAATTCACTTATTATGTCTGGCAAATAGACTGACCAGGGACGGTGGATGGGGGGTGTTCTCTGGCTTGGATTAGACATGGTGGATGGGGGTTAGGGGTTGGAGGCAGGGGGTGTTCTCTGGCTTGGATTAGACATGGTGGATGGGGGTTAGGGGGGTTGGAGGCATGGGGTGTTCTCTGGCCTGGATTAGACATGGTGGATGGGGGTTAGGGGTTGGAGGCAGGGGGTGTTCTCTGGCTTGGATTAGACATGGTGGATGGGGGTTAGGGGTTGGAGGCAGGGGTGTTCTCTGGCCTGGATTAGACATGGTGGATGGGGTTAGGGGGTTGGAGGCAGGGGGTGTTCTCTGGCTTGGATTAGACATGGTGGATGGGGGTTAGGGGGTTGGAGGCAGGGGGTGTTCTCTGGCTTGGATTAGACATGGTGGATGGGGGTTAGGGGGTTGGAGGCAGGGGTGTTCTCTGGCCTGGATTAGACATGGTGGATGGGGTTAGGGGGTTGGAGGCAGGGGGTGTTCTCTGGCTTGGATTAGACATGGTGGATGGGGGGTTAGGGGGTTGGAGGCAGGGGGTGTTCTCTGGCCTGGATTAGACATGGTGGATGGGGGTTAGGGGGGTTGGAGGCATGGGGTGTTCTCTGGCCTGGATTAGACATGGTGGATTGGGGTTAGGGGGGTTGGAGTCAGGGGGTGTTCTCTGGCCTGGATTAGACATGGCGGATTGGGGTTAGGGGGGTTGGAGGCAGGGGGTGTTCTCTGGCCTGGATTAGACATGGTGGATTGGGGGTTGGGGGGTTGGAGGCAGGGGGTGTTCTCTGGCCTGGATTAGACATGGTGGATGGGGGTTAGGGGGGTTGGAGGCAGGGGGTGTTCTCTGGCCTGGATTAGACATGGTGGATGGGGGTTAGGGGTTGGAGGCAGGGGGTGTTCTCTGGCCTGGATTAGACATGGTGGATGGGGGTTAGGGGTTGGAGGCAGGGGGGTGTTCTCTGGCCTGGATTAGACATGGTGGATGGGGGTTAGGGGGTTGGAGGCAGGGGTGTTCTCTGGCCTGGATGGGATACGATTTCTACCTCCCTGCTCCTAACTAGCAGATCATTTCCTACACAGATCTGCTGTGTATGTGGGGATTAGTCCATAGCACAATCATTTCCCTTTTCTTGTGTGTGTGTGTGTGTGTGTGTGTGTGTGTGTGTGTGTGTGTGTGTGTGTGTGTGTGTGTGTGTGTGTGTGTGTGTGTGTGTGTGTGTGTGTGTGTGTGTGTGTGTGCAACACAGTGCCAAAGAGGGGTGTAGTAGGGGATTACGTACATTTTTCCTTCAATCATACAGATGCAGTATTTTAATTTGATCACCTTGTTACTGGAGGCCATTCCTGTAATGCAGGATATGCTAAACTTGTAGTGTATTTGAGGTTTGAAAAGTTAGTAATATACAATTTGATGTTTCAGACATGATTTTCCCTTATGAAAAATGTACCAACCCCTACAAAAATGTCCACTAACTATAATCCACATAATAATTCACATTTCCTGCTGCTGCAGGATTGTTTTCCTGTGATAGCATCCCGATAGCATAATATCCTTCATCCATAAGCTATTTCTGAAAGTACACATCGTTTGTGAAAGGAGGCTTTGGGGAGTGAAGTTTGTACCAATCAGCCTGTGTCTCCAATCAACGTGGCTGCTGCCTCTTGCCCACTGGATGTGTCTAAAATGGCACCAGTCTCTTACTTATAGATTCAGTCTCTAGTGCCCTATCTCCTGACTCCAGTCTGTTACCTATAGCTCAGTCTCGAGTGCCCTATCTCCTGACTCCAGTCTGTTACCTATAGCTCCAGTCTCTAGTGCCCTATCTCCTGACTCCAGTCTGTTACCTATAGCTCCAGTCTCTAGTGCCCTATCTCCTAGCTCCAGTCTGTTACCTATAGCTCCAGTCTCTAGTGCCCTATCTCCTGACTCCAGTCTGTTTACCTATAGCTCCAGTCTATAGTGCCCTATCTCCTGACTCCAGTCTGTTACCTATAGCTCCAGTCTCTAGTGCCCTATCTCCTGACTCCAGTCTGTTACCTATAGCTCCAGTCTCTAGTGCCCTATCTCCTGACTCCAGTCTGTTACCTATAGCTCCAGTCTCTAGTGCCCTATCTCCTGACTCCAGTCTGTTACCTACAGCTCCAGTCTATAGTGCCATATCTCCGGACTCCAGTCTGTTACCTATAGCTCCAGTCTCTAGTGCCCTATCTCCTGACTCCAGTCTGTTACCTATAGCTCCAGTCTCTAGTGCCCTATCTCCTGACTCCAGTCTGTTACCTATAGCTCCAGTCTCGAGTGCCCTATCTCCTGACTCCAGTCTGTTACCTATAGCTCCAGTCTCTAGTGCCCTATCTCCTGACTCCAGTCTGTTACCTATAGCTCCAGTCTCTAGTGCCCTATCTCCTGGCTCCAGTCTGTTACCTATAGCTCCAGTCTCTAGTGCCCTATCTCCTGACTCCAGTCTGTTACCTATAGCTCCAGTCTATAGTGCCCTATCTCCTGACTCCAGTCTGTTACCTATAGCTCCAGTCTCTAGTGCCCTATCTCCTGACTCCAGTCTGTTACCTATAGCTCCAGTCTCTAGTGCCCTATCTCCTGACTCCAGTCTGTTACCTATAGCTCCAGTCTCTAGTGCCCTATCTCCTGACTCCAGTCTGTTACCTACAGCTCCAGTCTATAGTGCCATATCTCCGGACTCCAGTCTGTTACCTATAGCTCCAGTCTCTAGTGCCCTATCTCCGGACTCCAGTCTGTTACCTATAGCTCCAGTCTCTAGTGCCCTATCTCCTGACTCCAGTCTGTTACCTATAGCTCCAGTCTCTAGTGCCCGATCTCCTGACTCCAGTCTGTTACCTACAGCTCCAGTCTCGAGTGCCCTATCTCCTGACTCCAGTCTGTTACCTACAGCTCCAGTCTCTAGTGCCCTATCTCCTGACTCCAGTCTGTTACCTATAGCCCAGTCTCTAGTGCCCGATCTCCTGACTCCAGTCTGTTACCTATAGCCCAGTCTATAGTGCCCTATCTCCTGACTCCAGTCTGTTACCTATAGCTCCAGTCTCTAGTGCCCCATCTCCTGACTCCAGTCTGTTACCTATAGCTCCAGTCTATAGTGCCCTATCTCCTGACTCCAGTCTGTTACCTATAGCTCCAGTCTGTTACCTATAGCTCCAGTGTGTTACCTATATCTCCAGTCTGTTACCTATACTCCAGTCTGTTACCTATACCTCCAGTCTGTTACCTATACTCCAGTCTGTTACCTATAGCTCCAGTGTGTTACCTATAGCTCCAGTCTGTTACCTATAGCTCCAGTCTGTTACCTATATCTCCAGTCTGTTACCTATATCTCCAGTCTGTTACCTATACCTCCAGTCTGTTACCTATACCTCCAGTCTGTTACCTATAGCTCCAGTCTGTTACCTATATCTCCAGTCTGTTACCTATACCTCCAGTCTGTTACCTATACCTCCAGTCTGTTACCTATACTCCAGTCTGTTACCTATAGCTCCAGTGTGTTACATATAGCTCCAGTCTGTTACCTATACTCCAGTCTGTTACCTATACTCCAGTCTGTTACCTATACTCCAGTCTGTTACCTATACTCCAGTCTGCTACCTATACCTCCAGTCTGTTACCTATACTCCAGTCTGTTACCTATAGCTCTAGTCTGTTACCTATATCTCCAGTCTGTTACCTATGCCTCCAGTCTGTTACCTATACCTCCAGTCTGTTACCTATAGCTCCAGTCTGTTACCTATATCTCCAGTCTGTTACCTATACCTCCAGTATGTTACCTATACCTCCAGTCTGTTACCTATACACCAGTCTGTTACCTATAGCTCCAGTGTGTCACATATAGCTCCAGTCTGTTACCTATACTCCAGTCTGTTACCTATACTCCAGTCTGTTACCTATACTCCAGTCTGTTACCTATACCTCCAGTCTGTTACCTATACCCAGTCTGTTACCTATACTCCAGTCTGTTACCTATACCTCCAGTCTGTTACCTATACCTCCAGTCTGTTACCTATACTCCAGTCTGTTACCTATATCTCTAGTCTGTTACCTATAGCTCCAGTCTGTTACCTATACTCCAGTCTGTTACCTATACTCCAGTCTGTTACCTATACCTCGAGTCTGTTACCTATACCTCGAGTCTGTTACCTATAGCTCCAGTCTGTTACCT
>NW_026280690.1:0-3967 GCF_023373465.1 Oncorhynchus keta
GAACCATTGTTCGAGAGAGAGAGAGAGAGAGAGAACCATTGTTCGAGAGAGAGAGAGAGAGAGAGAACCATTGTTCGAGAGAGAGAGAACCATTGTTCGAGAGAGAGAACCATTGTTCGAGAGAGAGAGAGAGAGAACCATTGTTCGAGAGAGAGAGAGAGAGAGAACCATTGTTCGAGAGAGAGAGAGAGAGAGAACCATTGTTCGAGAGAGAGAGAGAGAGAGAACCATTGTTCGAGAGAGAGAGAGAGAGAGAACCATTGTCTCGAGAGAGAGAGAGAGAGAGAGAGAGAACCATTGTTCGAGAGAGAGAGAGAGAGAGAGAACCATTGTTCGAGGAGAGAGAGAGAGAGAGAGAGAACCATTGTTCGAGAGAGAGAACCATTGTTCGAGAGAGAGAACCATTGTTCGAGAGAGAGAACCATTGTTCGAGAGAGAGAACCATTGTTCGAGAGAGAGAACCATTGTTCGAGAGAGAGAGAGAACCATTGTTCGAGAGAGAGAGAGAACCATGGTTCGAGGGAGAGAGAGAGAGAGAGAGAACCATGGTTCAGAGAGAGAACCATGGTTCGAGAGAGAGAGAGAACCATGTTTCGAGAGAGAGAGAGAACCATGGTTCGAGAGAGAGAGAGAGAGAGAACCATGGTTCAGAGAGAGAGAGAGAACCATGGTTCGGAGAGAGAGAGAGAACCATTGTTCAAGAGAGAGAGAGAACCATTGTTCAAGAGAGAGAGAACCATTGTTCGAGATCGAGAGAACCATTGTTCGAGATCGAGAGAGAAGAACCATGGTTCGAGAGAGAGAGAGAGAGAACCATTGTTCGAGAGAGAGCGAGAGAACCATTGTTCGAGAGAGAGAGAGAGAGAGAGAGAACCATTGTTCGAGAGAGAGAGAGAGAGAGAGAACCATTGTTCAAGAGAGAGAGAGAACCATTGTTCAGAGAGAGAGAACCATTGTTCGAGATCGAGAGAACCATTGTTCGAGATCGAGAGAGAGAACCATGGTTCGAGAGAGAGAGAGAGAACCATTGTTCGAGAGAGAGCGAGAGGACCATTGTTCGAGAGAGAGCAGAGAACCATTGTTCGAGAGGAGAGAGAGAGAGAACCATTGTTCGAGAGAGAGAGAGAGAGAGAGAACCATTGTTCTGAGAGAGAGAGAGAGAGAGAGAGAACCATTGTTCGAGAGAGAGAGAGAGAGAGAACCATTGTTCGAGAGAGAGAGAGAGAGAGAACCATTGTTCGAGAGAGAGAGGGAGAACCATTGTTCGAGAGAGAGAACCATTGTTCGAGAGAGAGAGACACTGTTCGAGAGAGAGAGACACTGTTCGAGAGAGAGAGACACTGTTCGAGAGAGAGAGACACTGTTCGAGAGAGAGAGACACTGTTCGGAGAGAGAGAGACACTGTTCGAGAGAGAGAGAGAGAGAGAGAGAGAACCATTGTTCGAGAGAGAGAGAACCATGGTCCGAGAGAGAGAGAGAGAGAGAGAACCATTGTTCGAGAGAGAGAGAGAGAGAACCATTGTTCGAGAGAGAGAGAGAGAGAGAGAGAGAGAAACCATTGTTCGAGAGAGAGAGAACCATGGTCCAGAGAGAGAGAGAGAGAGAACCATTGTTCGAGAGAGAGAGAGAGAGAACCATTGTTCGGGAGAGAGAGAGAGAGAGAGAGAGAACCATGGTCCGAGAGAGAGAGAGAGAGAACCATTGTTCGAGAGAGAGAGAGAGAGAGAGAACCATTGTTCGAGAGAGAGAGAGAGAACCATTGTTCGAGAGAGAGAGAGAGAGAGAGAGAGAGAACCATGGTTCGAGAGAGAGAGAGAGAGAGAGAACCATGGTTCGAGAGAAGAGAGAGAGAGAACCATGGTTCGAGCAAGAGAGAGAGAGAGAACCATGGTTCGAGAGAGAGAGAGAGAACCATGGTTCGAGAGAGAGAGAGAGAGAGAACCATGGTTCCAGAGAGAGAGAGAGAGAACCATTGTTCGAGAGAGAGAGAGAGAGAACCATTGTTCGAGAGAGAGAGAGAGAGAACCATTGTTCGGAGAGAGAGAGAGAGAGAGAACCATTGTTCGAGAGAGAGAGAGAGAGAACCATTGTTCAGAGAGAGAGAGAGAGAACCATTGTTCGAGAGAGAGAACCATTGTTCGAGAGAGAGAGACATTGTTTGAGAGAGAGAGACATTGTTTGAGAGAGAGAGAGACACTGTTCGAGAGAGAGAGAACCATGGTCCGAGAGAGAGAGAGAACCATGGTCCGAGAGAGAGAGAGAGAGAGAGAACCATTGTTCGAGAGAGAGAGAGAACCATTGTTCGAGAGAGAGAGAGAACCATTGTTCGAGAGAGAGAGAGAACCATTGTTCGAGAGAGAGAGAGAGAGAGAGAACCATTGTTCGAGAGAGAGAGAGAACCATTGTTCGAGAGAGAGAGAACCATGGTCCGAGAGAGAGAGAGAGAGAGAACCATTGTTCGAGAGAGAGAGAGAGAGAGAGGACCATTGTTCGAGAGAGAGAGAGAGAACCATGGTTCGAGAGAGAGAGAGAGAGAGAGAGAACCATGGTTCGAGAGAGAGAGAGAGAACCATGGTTCGAGAGAGAGAGAGAGAGAGAGAGAGAGAACCATGGTTCCGAGAGAGAGAGACCATGGTTCGAGAGAGAGAGAACCATTGTTCGAGAGAGAAGAGAGAGAGAGAGAGAGCCATTGTTTGAGAGAGAGAGACACTGTTCGAGAGAGAGAGAGAGAGAACCATTGTTCGAGAGAGAGAGAGAACCATTGTTCGAGAGAGAGAGAGAGAGAACCATTGTTCGAGAGAGAGAGAGAGAGAGAGAGAGAACCATTGTTCGAGAGAGAGAGAGAACCATTGTTCGAGAGAGAGAGAGAACCATTGTTCGAGAGAGAGAGAGAGAGAACCATTGTTCGAGAGAGAGAGAGAGAGAGAGAGAGAGAACCATGGTTCGAGCAGAGAGAGAGAGAACCATGGTTCGAGAGAGAGAGAGAGAACCATGGTTCGGAGAGAGAGAGAGAGACCATGGTTCCAGAGAGAAGAGAGAGAGAACCATGGTTCGAGAGAGAGAGAGAACCATTGTTCGAGAGAGAGAGAGAACCATTGTTCGAAGAGAGAAGAACCATTGTTCGAGAGAGAGAGAGAACCATTGTTCGAGAGAGAGAGAGAGAGAGAGAGAGAGAGAGAGAACCATTGTTCGAGAGAGAGAGAGAACCATTGTTCGAGAGAGAGAGAGAGAACCATTGTTCGAGAGAGAGAGAGAGAGAGAGAACCATGGTTCGAGGGAGAGAGAGAGAGAACCATGGTTCGAGAGAAGAGAGAGAGAGAACCATGGTCCGAGGAGAGAGAGAGAGAGAACCATGGTTCGAGAGAGAGAGAGAGAGAACCATGGTTCGAGAAGAGAGAGAGAGAACCATGGTTCGAGAGAGAAAGAGAGAGAACCATGGTTCCAGAGAGAGAGAGAACCATGGTTCGAGAGAGAGAGAGAGAGAGAACCATTGTTCGAGAGAGAGAGAGAACCATTGTTCGAGAGAGAGAGAGAGAGAGAGAGAACCATGGTTCGAGAGAGAGAGAGAACCATGGTTCGAGAGAGAGAGAGAACCATGGTTCGAGAAGAGAGAGAACCATTGTTCGAGAGAGAGAGAACCATTGTTCGAGAAGAGAGAGTGAGAGAACCATTGTTCGAGAGAGAGAGAGAGAGAGAGAGAACCATGGTTCGAGAGAGAGAGAGAGAGGAGAGAGAGAGAGAGAGAGAGAACCATGGTTCGAGAGAGAGAGAGAACCATTGTTGAGAGAGAGAACCATTGTTCGAAGAGAGAGTGAGAGAACCATTGTTCAGAGAGAGAGAGAGAGAGAGAGAGAGAGAGAGAGAACCATGGTTCGAGAGAGAGAGAGAGAGAGAGAGAGAGAGAGAGAGAGAGAGAGAACAATTGTTCGAGAGAGCAGAGAGAAGAGAACCATGGTTCGAGAGAGAG
>NW_026280691.1:0-707 GCF_023373465.1 Oncorhynchus keta
TCCCACCCAGTATAGTATGGTGGATCCCACCCCCCAGTATAGTATGGTGGATCCCACCCAGTATAGTATGATGGATCCCATCCCAGCCAGTGTAGTATGGTAGATCCCACCCCAGCCAGTATAGTATGGTGGATCCCACCCAGTGTAGTATGGTAGATCCCACCCCACCCAGTGTAGTATGGTAGATCCCACCCCAGCCAGTGTAGTATGGTAGATCCCACCCCCCAGTATAGTATGGTAGATCCCACCAGTGTAGTATGGTAGATCCCAGCCAGTATAGTATGGTGGATCCCACCCCAGCCAGTATAGTATGATGGATCCC
Organism: Oncorhynchus keta; assembly: GCF_023373465.1. Lineage (NCBI taxonomy): Eukaryota > Metazoa > Chordata > Actinopteri > Salmoniformes > Salmonidae > Oncorhynchus > Oncorhynchus keta. Next base: position 323 of record NW_026280691.1, read on the forward strand.
ACCCAGTATAGTATGGTAGATCCCACCCAGTATAGTATGGTAGATCCCACCCCAGCCAGTATAGTATGGTAGATCCCACCCAGTATAGTATGGTAGATCCCACCCCCAGTATAGTATGGTAGATCCCACCCCAGATCCCACCCAGTATAGTATGGTAGATCCCACCCAGTATAGTATGGTAGATCCCACCCAGTATAGTATGGTAGATCCCACCCAGTATAGTATGGTAGATCCCACCCAGTATAGTATGGTAGATCCCACCCAGTATAGTATGGTAGATCCCACCCAGTATAGTATGGTGAGATCCCACCCAGTATAGTATGGTAGATCCCACCCAGTATAGTATGGTAGATCCCACCCAGTATAGTATGGTAGATCCCACCCA
>NW_026280692.1:0-10015 GCF_023373465.1 Oncorhynchus keta
GTGTTCAAAATAAGGTGTGTTTTATTTAGTGATGCTGTTTTGTTACATATTATCTCTAACAGTGAGGGAAACAGAGAGAGAGAGACAGAGGGAGAGAGAGACAGAGGGAGAGAGACAGATATATATCACTATGACAAAATAAACGTGAACTTTAGATGTATAGGCTTGCTGGTTCTTCCTAGTCTCCATCCATCATCAATGTAGAAAAGAGAGTGCCACAATGAAGAAGAAGAAGAAGAAGAAGAGGAAGGTGAAGAAACAACACACTGAAAGAAATACAACACATTGGATATTGAACATTGTAATATTATGTGTCCTAAAACAACATCATGTTTTTAAACTAGACCAAAACATTTAAAAACCTATGTGTACTGTACTCTTTGTTTACATAATGGGTTGTTACTTAAAGGGACAGTGTGTACGTCACAGGAGGATCAATTAAATGTGTATTCTTCACAGATAAAAGGCATGGGAGTAAACAGATAAGGATAACAATAACTGTGCTGACGTAACTAGTAGTCTTCTAAAAGGAGAACACCAAAGAGGCTACCAGAGGGAATTTGTTCCCAAAATCCCCAATTGAGACTCTCTGTTTACTTTTTTAAGCTCTTTAATATATATATATATGTTTATCTCAATATCATATACTTTCTGGGTAGCAATACCTTACTGTGAAGGTATTTTTAATTAAAATAGCAAAGAGCAAATTCTCAAACAATAATTTCTGCTAGGGCTGTCTGGGAGTGGCCTGAGTTGGGAGGAGGAAAATGGAAACAAGTTGTTATTGGCTGAGAGGTTTGGAACTCTAATTAACTGACTGATGAAGCCAAAACTCTTTCAGTTGGGCTGCTCAAACAGCCCAAACACGAAAAGGGCATTAATCATAATTTTCACAATTTCACAGTAGTATTCCAACCTCATAGAGTGGAAATATAAAACACATAAAAATCACATTTTTGGACAGCATTGGGCCTTTAACATTGACTCTTGAATCAACCCCAATTAAACATGTTTGGCCTTCAGCGTGAAGTGTTCTCCAACTGACTTCTTCTGCGTAGTGGTCCATCTCTCTAAATGAGTAAACACTGCCCCCTTTGGTAGAAAAGTAGAAATACAGGTAGATTAATGCAGGACATTGTAAAGTTGCCTCTACTGCTCTGCCATGCCCAGTATAAATGAATGACTGTTATGTAGCTGGTGATTGGAATGCTGTGTGAAAACATCTAACTACAAACCTGTAAAGTCAGGGTGATCTAAAATGATGGATGAATACACAGAAATAAAAGAGGATGTCAATAATATAATAAATGTCAATACACTGCTTCTCTCCCTTCAGTCCTGATGAAGCCCCCTTTCCCCCTCCCCCAGTGTAACTACAACAATAAAGACAGCCTAAAACAGTCAAAAAATATGTGAAAATCCTCCAGACGAATAAATAATGAAGTCATATCTTCAAAAGACAACAAAAAGACTTAAATAGGGCCCCCAAAAAGTTTGGATGAAATAAAATATTTTCAACACTTAAATTTAAAAAATACTTTTTCACATTGAGAGGGAAAATATAACTTTTTGTACTATACTAAGAGATTAAACCAAACTTGGTTGTAAAGTTTGATTTGAAGAGGGATCCTCGTATCACGATGGTTGAAGAGTCGCAGAAAAATCACCCAAAATCCCTTGCTGTCATCCCACTTCAGAATAAAAGTCCCTTCAAAGTTGACTTTGAAGATACCGATTTTCCAATTACGGCAATAAGAAAAGTCTTAGAAAAATATGAACAAAGTCCCTGCAATCTCTACACAATTTAAAGACCAAATGTCCTTGTTTAAAATCTCCAGACAAATTGGAGAAAGAGGAAAAAATTCTAATACTTTTTATTTCAACATTTTTATTGTTTACAAAAATCCAGTTTGGTTGTTTGGGATTTGGCAGTGGGTGGAAGAGAGTGAAAGAGAGAGAGAGAGAGAGAGAGAGAGGGATTGTGGGTAGTCATAGGGAATTCTGAGTTTTTGGAGAGTTCTGTTTGTTCCCTTTTCCTTCAGTTGAACTCCCATTGGTTGGGAGGTTCAAAGTTCATAGTTGAAAAGTGAAGCTTGTTCTCTCTGGCAGGTTGGACCGGTTCCAGTCTGGTGTGGTGTGTGTGTCTGGTGTCTGTTCCCAAGGTGGGGGTGGGGGTCTCTGAGAGTAAGTCAAGCAGGAATGGCGGTGAAACAAGCAGAGAAGGTCAGGACGGGCGGGGGATGTGTGTGAGTTCACCTTCCTCAGGCGCCGTGGTAGTTTTGGCCCCCAGCTTGACAGACAGTGGACAGAGAGAGAGACACAACTTCAGTAACATTACCTCAACATTCCCCTGATTCAACACTTAAGATAAAAAGTGCAAGAGCAGAAAACAAAATGGGGTGGGGTGAGGTGGGGTGGGGTGAGGTAGGGTGGGTGAAGCGGAGAGGGGGGAAGTATGATTGTTAAGGGTGTTCTCAGGCTCTACTGATGTAAACACAGTTAGGTTGTCCAAGGTAAACAGAGCAGAGCTCCACGCAGACACAGAAGGTCCGTGAGCACAGGGCTCCGCCAGACACAGAAGCTCCATGAACACAGAGCTCCATGAACACAGAGCTCCATGAACACGAGTGCCCTGACATGAACACAGAGCCCACGAACATAGGAGCTCCATGAACCCAGAGCCACGGCGAACACAGAGTCTCCATGAACGAGCAGAGCTCCATGAACACAGAGCCCATGAACACAGAGCTCCATGAACACAGAGCTCCATGAACACACAGCCCATGAACACAGAGCTCCATGAACACAGAGCTCCATGAACACAGAGCTCCATGAACACAGAGCTCCATGAACACAGAGCTCCATGAACACAGAGCTCCATGAACACAGGGCTCCATGAACACAGAGCTCCTGCAACACAGAGCTCCATGAACATAGAGCTCCATGAACACAAGAGCTCCATGAACATAGAGCTCCATGAACACAGAGCTCCATGAACACAGAGCTCCATGAACACAGGGCTCCATGAACACAGGGCTCCATGAACCTACTGGGGAGGGGAACTCTCTCCCCCTCGTCTCCCCCCTGTCTGAGAGGAAAGGGGTGGGAGGCACTGTGTGTATACATACCACCCTGGCAGCTGGAACCCTATTCCCTACAAAGTGAACTATGTTTGACCTAGAATTTGGTCAGAAGGTAGGGCTACTGTATAGGAATAGTGTTCCATTTAGAACTAAAACCTGAGCCTGACGGCTTTAACTCAACACAAACATACAGGGCTATAATTAAAGCCACATGGACACCACTGTATAAAGACCTCATGCTGAGATGTCCTGTTTCATGTAGGAATGGGCCTGACTGAGTAAACTGTTTTAACTAAATCAACGCAGTTTAACGGCCGATAATAAAATTGCAAGGACAATAACTGATAATATAAGTATGTGTGTCCCTTGTCAGTGTCATGTCAGTGCTTTGATTACATTGTTTAGTCTCTGCAGGAGCCTAAAGAAAAGAAAAGCAGTGTAATAGCCCTCATCATGGTCCTGAAGGTAATGTTAAGACAGAGGTGGGGGGTTGATATCTCTCTCTCTCTCTCTCTCTCTCTCTCTGTCTCTCTCTGTCTCTCTCTGTCTCTCTCTGTCTCTCTCTCTCTCTCTCTCTCTCTCTCTGTCTCTCTCTCTCTCTCTCTCTCTCTCTCTCGTCTCTCTCTCTCTCTCTGTCTCTCTGTCTCTCTCTCTCTGTCTCTCAATTAAATTAAATTAAATTAAATTCAAGGGCTTTATTGGCATGGGAAACATGTGTTAACATTGCCAAAGCAAGTGAGGTAGATAATATATAAAGTGAATATATAAAGTGAAATAAACAATACAAATTAACAGTAAACATTACACATACAGAAGTTTCAAAACAATAAAGACATTACAAATGTCATATTATATATATATACAGTGTTTTAACAATGTACAAATGGTTAAAGGACACAAGATAAAATAAATAAGCGTAAATATGGGTTGTATTTACAATGGTGTGTGTTCTTCACTGGTTGCCCTTTTCTTGTGGCAACAGGTCACAAATCTTGCTGCTGTGATGCATACACTGTGAACTTTCACCCAGTAGATATGGGAGTTTATCAAAATTGGATTTGTTTTCGAATTCTTTGTGGATCTGTGTAATCTGAGGGAAATATGTGTCTCTAATATGGTCATACATTGGGCAGGAGGTTAGGAAGTGCAGCTCGGTTTCCACCTCATTTTGTGGGCAGTGAGCACATAGCCTGTCTTCTCTTGAGAGCCATGTCTGCCTACGGCGGCCTTTCTCAATAGCAAGGATATGCTCACTGAGTCTGTACATAGCCAAAGATATCCTTAATTTTGGGTCAGTCACAGTGGTCAGGTATTCTGCCGCTGTGTCCTCTCTGTTTAGGGCTAAATAGCATTCTAGTTTGCTCTGTTTTTTGTTAATTCTTTCCAATGTGTCAAGTAATTATCTTTTTGTTTTCTCATGATTTGGTTGGGTCTAATTGTGTTGCTGCCCTGGGGCTCTGTAGGGTGTGTTTGTGTTTGTGAACAGAGCCCCAGGATCAGCTTGCTTAGGGGACTCTTCTCCAGGTTCATCTCTCTGTAGGTGATGGCTTTGTTATGGAAGGTTTGGGAATCACTTCCTTTTAGGTGGTTATAGAATTTAACGGCTCTTTTCTGGATTTTGATCATTAGTGGGTATCGGTCTAATTCTGCTCTGAGTGCATTATTTGGTGTTCTACGTTGTACACGGGGGATATTTTTGCAGAATTCTGCGTGCAGAGTCTCAATTTGGTGTTTGTCCCATTTTGTGAAGCCCAGACCTCACAACCATAAAGGGCAATGGGCTCTATTCAAGTATTTTTAGCCAAATCCTAATTGGTATGTTGAAATGTATGTTCCTTTTGATGGCATTGAATGCCCTTCTTGCCTTGTCTCTCAGATCGTTCACAGCTTTGTGGAAGTTACCTGTGGCGCTGATGTTTAGGCCAAGGTATGTATAGTTTTTTGTGTGCTCTAGGGCAACAGTGTCTAGATGGAATTTGTATTTGTGGTCCTGGTGACTGGATCTTTTTTGGAACACCATTATTTTGATCTTACTGAGATTTACAGTCAGGGCCCAGGTCTGACAGAATCTGTGCATAAGATCTAGGTGCTGCTGTAGGCCCTCCTTGGTTGGTGACAGAAGCACCAGATCATCAGCATACAGCAGACATTTGACTTCGGATTCTAGTAGGGCGAGGACAGGTGCTGCAGACTGTTCTAGTGCCCGTGCCAATTCGTTGATATATATGTTGAAGAGGGTGGGGCTTAAGCTGCATCCCTGTCTCACCCCACGACCCTGTGTGAATAAATGTGTGTTTTTTGCCAATTTTAACCGCACACTTGTTGTTTGTGTACATGGATTTTATAATGTCATATGCTTTACCCCCAACACCACTTTCCATCAGTTTGTATAGCAGACCCTCATGCCAAATTGAGTCGAAGGCTTTTTGAAATCAACAAAGCACGAGAAGACTTTGCCTTTGTTTTGGTTTGTTTGGTTGTCAATTAGGGTGTGCAGGGTGAATACATGGTCTGTTGTACGGTAATTTGGTAAAAGCCAATTTGACATTTGCTCAGTACATTGTTTTCATTGAGGAAATGTATGAGTCTGCTGTTAATGATAATGCAGAGGATTTTCCCAAGGTTACTGTTGATGCATATTCCACGTCTCTCTCTGTCTGTCTCTCTCTTTCTCTCTGTCTGTCTGTCTCTCTCTCTGTCTATCTGTCTGTCTCTCTCTCTCTCTCTCTCTCTCTCTCTCTGAGTGTCTCTCTCTGTCTCTCTCTCTCTCTCTCTCACTGTGGGTTAGGGTTACCACTGACCTGGTCATAGGAGAGGTGAGCCTGGGGTTAATCGGGGGTTAGGGGTACTACTGACCTGGCTATAGGAGAGGTGAGCATGGGTTTAATCTGGGGTTAGGGTTACTACTGACCTGGTCATAGGAGAGGTGAGCCTGGGTTTAATGGGGTTAGGGGTTACTACTGACCTGGTCATAGGAGGTGAGCCTGGGGTTAATCGGGTTAGGGTTACTACTGACCTGGTTATAGGAGAGGTGAGCCTGGGGTTAATCTGGGGTGATCCCTGTTTCCTGGATGCACCACCACTTTGGTCACAGACATGTCCGGGTGCTGCTCCTTCGCCTCCTTGATGGCCTGGGCCAGAGCCTGAGAAGAGGGAATACACACACACACACACGTGCAAACACAAGCAAATAGAGTCGCTGAAACCCACACCACTACAGAGTTGGAAACATTAATCACCCAAGGAAACACTAAAAGGGATACTACATTCAGACAAGACTGTGTTCAGTTCACATCACAGCAACAAAACAAGCTCTTTTTATCTTTTTGATTTTATTACACAGAGGACTCAGGTAGGGTGGGGAGAGGTAGGGTAGATTCTGCATAGATTCTGTGGAATAGCTCTAAACCAGAGGAACAATGTATTGTTACTCCACTGAAGTGGTCTCTAACAGACACACACACACACACACACACACACACACACACACACACACACACACACACACACACACACACACACACACACACACACACACACACACACACACACACACACACACACAGCCAGCGAGCACAGGGCCAGTGGAGAGAAGTAGAAATCTGTCCCCCACCTTGTCGTGATCAATCTCTGTGTCTCCAGTTATCACAATCCTCTTCTCAATGCGAGTCTCTGAGATGCCTCCTTTCACCGTCTGAAAGTGAGAGAGAAAGAGTTCAAAACTAAAACAAATGTAGGGGATCAGAAATATCAAGCGCCAGAGAGAGATATATCGGCGCCAGGGGAAGAAAAAGATCAGCTTTGACCTGACAACCTTCTGTTAGAGAGATACTGTATATATATAGAGAGATAGAGATCAGGTTTGACCTGACAACATTCTGTTAGAGAGATACTGTATATATATATATAGAGAGATAAATGTATATATAGAGAGAGATACTGTATATATATATATATATATATATAGAGAGAGAGATACTGTATATATATATATACAGAGAGATACTGTATATATATATAGAGAGAGAGAGATACTGTATATATATATAGAGAGATACTGTATATATATATAGAGAGATACTGTATATATATATATATATATATATAGAGAGAGAGAGAGAGTATAGCTTTGACCTGAAAACATTCTGTTAGAGAGATACTGTATATATATAGAGAGAGATACTGCATATATAGAGAGAGAGAGATACTGTATATATGTATATATATATATATATATATAGAGAGAGAGAGCAGCTTTGAGGCAGAAGAGGGTATTATCAAATTTGTACTTATTCTTTGATCTGTGTATGTTTGTTCACTGCTCAACCGTTATGGTGGGTCGCCACTCAAAAGACCTCTCGATTGGTGGGCTACGGCAGAACAAAACATCTACAAAGGCAAAAGTGATCCTAGGTCAGGAAGCCCAGGACGTACCTTGGTGATCTGAGTGGTGGTGGCTAAAATGGACTGTCTCTGAGGTGATGGTCTGGGCACTCAGCAGCATCTCCAGAGTCCCTTTCTGCCTGGTTGTCTACGGGCTGAAGGAGACACTATGTTAACACAAGGGGCAGAAAAGGGGTTCATTTAGGACTACAGTCGTGTGGCCAAAACTTTTGAGTATGCTGCTTCAGTGTCTTTTAATACTGAAGTATAATTACAAGCATTTCCTTCAGTGTCGAAGGCTTTTATTGACAACTACATGAAGTTGATGCAAAAGAGTCAATATTTGCAGTGTTGGACTCCTTCTTTCCAAGACCTCTGCAATCCGCCCTGGCATGCTGTCAATTAACTTCGGGCCAAGCATCCTGACTGATGGCAGCCCATTCTTGCAGTGAATCAATGCTTGGAGTTTGTCAGAATTTCTGGGATTTCGTTTGTCCACCCGCCTTGAGGTTTGACCACAAGTTCTCAATGGGATTAAGGTCTGGGGAGTTTCCTGGCCATGGACCCAAAATATTGATGTTTTGTTCCCCGAGCCACTTAATTATCACTTTCGCAAGGTGCTCCATCATGCTGGAAAAGGCATTGTTCGTCACCAAACTGTTCCTGGATGGTTGGGAGAAGTTGCTCTTGGAGGATGTGTTGGTACCATTATTTATTCATGCCTGTGTTCTTAGGCAAAATTGTGAGGTAGAGTGAGGCCACTCCCTTGGCTAAGAAGCAACCCCACACATGAATGGTCTCAGGATGCTTTACTGTTGGCATGACACAGGACTGATGGTAGCGCTCACCTTGTCTTCTCCGGACAAGCTTTTTTCCGAATGCCCCAAACAAGCAGAAGGGGGATTCATCAGAGAAAATGACTTTACCCCAGTCCTCAGCAGCCCAATCCCTGTACCTTTTGCCGAATATCAGTCTGTCCCTGATGTTTCTCCTGGAGAGAAGTAGCTTCTTTGCTGCCCTTCTTGACACCAGGCCATCCTCCAAAAGTCTTCGCCTCACTGTGCGTGCAGATGCAGTCACACCTGCCTGCTGCCATTCCTGAGCAAGCTCTGTACTGGTGGTGCCCCGATTCCGCAGCTGAATCAACTTTAGGAGACGGTCCTGGCACTTGCTGGATTTACTTGGGCGCCCTGAAGCCTTCTTCACAACAATTGAACCGCTCTCCTTGAAGTTCTTGATAATCTAATAAATGGTTGATTTAGGTGCAATCTTACTGGCAGCAATATCCTTGCCTGTGAAGCCATTTTTGCGCAAAGCAATGATGACAGCACGTGTTTCCTTGCAGGTAACCATGGTTGACAGAGAAAGAACAATGATTCCAAGCACCACCCTCCTTTTGAAGCTTCCAGTCTGTTATTCGAACTCAATCAGCATGACATTGTGATCTCCAGCCTTGTCCTCGTCAACACTCACACCTGTGTTAACGAGAGAATCACTGACATGTCAGTTGGTCCTTTTGTGGCAGGGCTGAAATGCAGTGGAAATATTTTTTGGGGGGATTCAGTTCATTTGTATGGCAAAGAGGGACTTTGTAATTAATTGTAATTCATCTGATCACTCTTCATAACATTCTGGAGTATATGCAAATTGCCATCATACAAACTGAGGCTGCAGACTTTGTGAAAATTAATATTTGTGTCACTCTCAAAACTTTTGGCCACGACTGTACATTGTCTACCGGCTGTGAGAAAGACAACAGGATCAAGTTCATTAGGCACCAAAAAAATGAAGAAAACACACTGAAACAGGGAGGGACTATCAGCAATTGTCCAATAAGAAATGCTTGTTTCAATTTTACGTTGCAAGATGTTTTAAAACTTTTCCCCCAGTTTGGGTATCCTGATGAATACGACCCAGTTCACTGTTAAAACAAACTCATTGGGTTAATAAAGGGATTTATTTAATAAATATTGATCCCTCTCACCTGCGCTGACTCGTAGGTAATGGTCTTGGTCTCAGTGTGCACGATGGGGACCTCCTTGTTAGAGACGTCTCCTCGCAGGGAGTTAGACACGTCTGAGATGGTGATTGTCTGTGTTTTCACCACGTTAGGCTGTGAGGAGAGGGAGAATACACACAGTGAATATTGAGTTTGTCGTATCCTCACTTCCCAACCACTCTCTCTAACTCCATACTAGATCAGAACCTTCTGTAGTATGACAGAATACTATATACATCATTCATACACGTTTCTTCACATACAGTATTCTCTCCCAACCCATCTAGCACAGACGTGTCAAGACCCACGATGACCTATAGTCCCCTGTTTGTTCTCTGTGACTATCCCTTGTTCGTTCTCTGTGACTATCCCTTGTTCGTTGTCTGTGACTATCCCCGTTCATTCTCTGTAACTATCCCCTGTTCACACCATGTGAATGTTCCCTGTTCATTGGTCTCTAATGGTTGTACAGTCGTCTCAAATAAAACTGTGAAGGACCTCAGGCGTTACTTTGGACCTGATCTCTCTTTTGAAGAACATATCAAGACTG
>NW_026280693.1:0-3182 GCF_023373465.1 Oncorhynchus keta
GGGGGTGAGAAGGATTACTTATCCTATCCTAGGTATTCCTTAAAGAGGTGGGGTTTCAGGTGTCTCCGGAAGGTGGGTGATTGACTCCGCTGTCCTGGCGTCGTGAGGGAGTTTGTTCCACCATTGGGGGCCAGAGCAGCGAACAGTTTTGACTGGGCTGAGCGGGAACTGTACTTCCTCAGTGGTAGGGAGGCGAGCAGGCCAGAGGTGGATGAACGCAGTGCCCTTTGTTTGGGTGTAGGGCCTGATCAGAGCCTGGAGGTACTGAGGTGCCGTTCCCTCACAGCTCCGTAGGCAAGCACCATGGTCTTGTAGCGGATGCGAGCTTCAACTGGAAGCCAGTGGAGAGAGCGGAGGAGCGGGGTGATGAGAGAACTTGGGAAGGTTGAACACCAGACGGGCTGCGGCGTTCTGGATGAGTTGTAGGGGTTTAATGGCACAGGCAGGGAGCCCAGCCAACAGCGAGTTGCAGTAATCCAGACGGGAGATGACAAGTGCCTGGATTAGGACCTGCGCCGCTTCCTGTGTGAGGCAGGGTCGTACTCTGCGGATGTTGTAGAGCATGAACCTACAGGAACGGGACACCGCCTTGATGTTAGTTGAGAACGACAGGGTGTTGTCCAGGATCACGCCAAGGTTCTTAGCGCTCTGGGAGGAGGACACAATGGAGTTGTCAACCGTGATGGCGAGATCATGGAACGGGCAGTCCTTCCCCGGGAGGAAGAGCAGCTCCGTCTTGCCGAGGTTCAGCTTGAGGTGGTGATCCGTCATCCACACTGATATGTCTGCCAGACATGCAGAGATGCGATTCGCCACCTGGTCATCAGAAGGGGGAAAGGAGAAGATTAATTGTGTGTCGTCTGCATAGCAATGATAGGAGAGACCATGTGAGGTTATGACAGAGCCAAGTGACTTGGTGTATAGCGAGAATAGGAGAGGGCCTAGAACAGAGCCCTGGGGGACACCAGTGGTGAGAGCGCGTGGTGAGGAGACAGATTCTCGCCACGCCACCTGGTAGGAGCGACCTGTCAGGTAGGACGCAATCCAAGCGTGGGCCGCGCCGGGAGATGCCCAACTCGGAGAGGGTGGAGAGGAGGATCTGATGGTTCACAGTATCGAAGGCAGCCGATAGGTCTAGAAGGATGAGAGCAGAGGAGAGAGAGTTAGCTTTAGCAGTGCGGAGCGCCTCCGTGATACAGAGAAGAGCAGTCTCAGTTGAATGACTAGTCTTGAAACCTGACTGATTTGGATCAAGAAGGTCATTCTGAGAGAGATAGCGGGAGAGCTGGCCAGGACGGGCACGTTCAAGAGTTTTGGAGAGAAAAGAAAGAAGGGATACTGGTCTGTAGTTGTTGACATCGGAGGGATCGAGTGTAGGTTTTTCAGAAGGTGCAACTCTCGCTCTCTTGAAGACGGAAGGGACGTAGCCAGCGGTCAGGATGAGTTGATGAGCGAGGTGAGGTAAGGGAGAAGGTCTCCGGAAATGGTCTGGAGAAGAGAGGAGGGGATAGGGGTCAAGCGGGCAGGTTGTTGGGCGGCCGGCCGTCACAAGACGCGAGATTTCATCTGAGAGAGAGGGGAGAAAGAGGTCAGAGCACAGGTAGGGCAGTGTGAGCAGAACCAGCGGTGTCGTTTGACTTAGCAAACGAGGATCGGATGTCATCGACCTTCTTTTCAAAATGGTTGACGAAGTCATCTGCAGAGAGGAGGAGGAGGGAGGGGGGGAGGATTCAGGAGGGAGGAGAAGGTGGCAAAGAGCTTCCTAGGGTTAGAGGCAGATGCTTGAATTTAGAGTGGTAGAAAGTGGCTTTAGCAGCAGAGACAGAGGAGGAAAATGTAGAGAGGAGGGAGGAAAGGATGCCAGGTCCGCAGGGGAGGCGAGTTTTCCTCCATTTCCGCCCGGCTGCCCGGAGCCCTGTTCTGTGAGCTCGCAATGAGTCGAGCCACGGAGCGGGAGGGGAGGACCGAGCCGGCCTGGAGGATAGGGGACATAGAGAGTCAAAGGATGCAGAAAGGAGGAGAGGAGGGTTGAGGAGGCAGAATCAGGAGATAGGTTGAGAAAGTTTGAGCAGAGGGAAGAGATGATAGGATGGAAGAGGAGAGAGTAGCGGGGGAGAGAGAGCGAAGGCTGGGACGGCGATACCATCCGAGTAGGGGCAGTGTGGAAGTGTTGGATGAGAGCGAGAGGGAAAAGGATACAAGGTAGTGGTCGGAGACTTGAGGAGTTGCAATGAGGTTAGTGGAAGAACAGCATCTAGTAAAGATGAGGTCGAGCGTATTGCCTGCCTTGTGAGTAGGGGGAAGGTGAGAGGGGTGAGGTCAAAAGAGGAGAGGAGTGGAAAGAAGGAGGCAGAGAGGAATGAGTCAAAGGTAGACGTGGGGAGGTTAAAGTCGCCCAGAACTGTGAGAGGTGAGCCGTCCTCAGGAAAGGAGCTTATCAAGGCATCAAGCTCATTGATGAACTCTCCGAGGGAACCTGGAGGGCGATAAATGATAAGGATGTTAAGCTGAAAGGGCTGGTAACTGTGACAGCATGGAATTCAAAGGAGGCAATAGACAGATGGGTAAGGGAGAAAGAGAGAAAGACCACTTGGGAGAGATGAGGATCCCGGTGCCACCACCCCGCTGACCAGAAGCTCTCGGGTGTGCGAGAACACGGGGGCTGGACGAGGAGAGAGCAGTAGGAGTAGCAGTGTTCGGTGCTCACAAACTGTTAGGGCTCTAAATAAAGCTGTACCAACAGCAGAGTACCAACAGAGTACCAACAGAGTACCAACAGAGTACCAACAGCAGAGTCCCAACAGCAGAGTACCAACAGAGTACCAACAGCAGAGTCCCAACAGAGTACCAACAGAGTACCAACAGAGTACCAACAGCAGAGTCCCAACAGAGTACCAACAGAGTACCAACAGCAGAGTACCAACGGAATTCAGAACATGGGCCGTTCTTACAGTGTTCTCCCTGTGCACCAAGTCAGAACAGTAGGATAAATAAAGGGGTCATATAAACAGACAATGACAGCTCTTACAGTCCAATCAAAGCTACTGTACATTTTTAATTTGATTTGACAGCATTTTATCTGTGGCCAATGACCTTGAGCGTTCTTGGATGGGCACTTCTAATGTAACACCCGATGGGCTAGAATTTTCAAGGTCTCCTCCTATACTTGGCAGTGACGTAAA
>NW_026280694.1:0-17169 GCF_023373465.1 Oncorhynchus keta
TGATTGGAACGCCTGCAAGAGGATTTATATATATCATTGAGTGGAACCCCTGCAAGAGGATATATTTCTATCATTGAGTGGAACCCCTGCAAGAGGATTTATATGCATCATTGAGTGGAACCCCCCTGGCAAGAGGCTTTATATACATCATTGAGTGGAACCCTGCAAGAGGATATATTTCTATCATTGAGTGGAACCCTGCAAGAGGATTTATATATATCATTGAGTGGAACCCCTGCAAGAGGATATATTTCTATCATTGAGTGGAACCCCTGCAAGAGGATTTATATATATCATTGATTGGAACGCCTGCAAGAGGATTTATATATATCATTGAGTGGAACCCCTGCAAGAGGATATATATATCATTGAGTGGAACCCCTGCAAGAGGATATATTTCTATCATTGATTGGAACCCCTGCAAGAGGATTTATATACATCATTGAGTGGAACCCTGCAAGAGGATATATTTCTATCATTGAGTGGAACCCCTGCAAGAGGATTTATATACATCATTGAGTGGAACCCCTGCAAGAGGCTTTATATACATCATTGAGTGGAACCCCTGCAAGAGGCTTTATATACATCATTGAGTGGAACCCCTGCAAGAGGATATATTTCTATCATTGAGTGGAACCCCTGCAAGAGGATATATTTCTATCATTGAGTGGAACCCCTGCAAGAGGATATATTTCTATCATTGATTGGAACGCCTGCAAGAGGATTTATATATATCATTGAGTGGAACCCCTGCAAGAGGATATATTTCTATCATTGATTGGAACGCCTGCAAGAGGATTTATATATATCATTGAGTGGAACCCTGCAAGAGGATATATTTCTATCATTGAGTGGAACCCCTGCAAGAGGATTTATATGCATCATTGAGTGGAACCCCTGCAAGAGGCTTTATATACATCATTGAGTGGAACCCCTGCAAGAGGATATATTTCTATCATTGAGTGGAACCCCTGCAAGAGGATTTATATATATCATTGAGTGGAACCCCTGCAAGAGGATATATTTCTATCATTGAGTGGAACCCCTGCAAGAGGCTTTATATATATATCATTGATTGGAACGCCTGCAAGAGGATTTATATATATCATTGAGTGGAACCCCTGCAAGAGGATATATTTCTATCATTGATTGGAACCCCTGCAAGAGGATTTATATATATCATTGAGTGGAACCCCTGCAAGAGGATATATATATCATTGAGTGGAACCCCTGCAAGAGGATTTATATACATCATTGAGTGGAACCCCTGCAAGAGGATATATTTCTATCATTGAGTGGAACCCCTGCAAGAGGATTTATATACATCATTGAGTGGAACCCCTGCAAGAGGATATATTTCTATCATTGATTGGAACCCCTGCAAGAGGATTTATATATATCATTGAGTGGAACGCCTGCAAGAGGATTTATATATATCATTGAGTGGAACCCCTGCAAGAGGATATATATATCATTGAGTGGAACCCCTGCAAGAGGATATATTTCTATCATTGATTGGAACCCCTGCAAGAGGATTTATATACATCATTGAGTGGAACCCCTGCAAGAGGCTTTATATGCATCATTGAGTGGAACGCCTGCAAGAGGCTTTATATACATCATTGAGTGGAACCCCTGCAAGAGGATATATTTCTATCATTGAGTGGAACCCCTGCAAGAGGCTTTATATACATCATTGAGTGGAACCCCTGCAAGAGGCTTTATATATATCATTGAGTGGAACCCCTGCAAGAGGCTTTATATACATCATTGAGTGGAACCCCTGCAAGAGGCTTTATATACATCATTGAGTGGAACCCCTGCAAGAGGCTTTATATATATCATTGAGTGGAACCCCTGCAAGAGGATATATTTCTATCATTGAGTGGAACCCCTGCAAGAGGCTTTATATGCATCATTGAGTGGAACCCCTGCAAGAGGATTTATATACATCATTGAGTGGAACCCCTGCAAGAGGATATATTTCTATCATTGATTGGAACCCCTGCAAGAGGATTTATATATATCATTGAGTGGAACGCCTGCAAGAGGATTTATATATATCATTGAGTGGAACCCTGCAAGAGGATATATATATCATTGAGTGGAACCCCTGCAAGAGGATATATTTCTATCATTGATTGGAACCCCTGCAAGAGGATTTATATATATCATTGAGTGGAACCCCTGCAAGAGGATTTATATATATCATTGAGTGGAACGCCTGCAAGAGGATTTATATACATCATTGAGTGGAACCCCTGCAAGAGGATTTATATACATCATTGAGTGGAACCCTGCAAGAGGATATATTTCTATCATTGATTGGAACCCCTGCAAGAGGATTTATATATATCATTGAGTGGAACGCCTGCAAGAGGATTTATATACATCATTGAGTGGAACGCCTGCAAGAGGATTTATATATATCATTGAGTGGAACCCCTGCAAGAGGCTTTATATGCATCATTGAGTGGAACCACTGCAAGAGGATTATATACCCCTGCAAGAGGATTTATATACATCATTGAGTGGAACCCCTGCAAGAGGATATATTTCTATCATTGATTGGAACCCCTGCAAGAGGATATATTTCTATCATTGATTGGAACGCCTGCAAGAGGATTTATATATATCATTGAGTGGAACCCCTGCAAGAGGATATATTTCTATCATTGAGTGGAACCCCTGCAAGAGGATATATTTCTATCATTGATTGGAACCCCTGCAAGAGGATTTATATATATCATTGAGTGGAACCCCTGCAAGAGGATTTATATCTATCATTGAGTGGAACCCCTGCAAGAGGATTTATATATATCATTGAGTGGAACCCCTGCAAGAGGCTTTATATACATCATTGAGTGGAACCCCTGCAAGAGGCTTTATATACATCATTGAGTGGAACCCCTGCAAGAGGATTTATATATATCATTGAGTGGAACCCCTGCAAGAGGCTTTATATACATCATTGAGTGGAACCCCTGCAAGAGGCTTTATATACATCATTGAGTGGAACCCCTGCAAGAGGCTTTATATACATCATTGAGTGGAACCCCTGCAAGAGGATTTATATACATCATTGAGTGGAACCCCTGCAAGAGGATTTATATATATCATTGAGTGGAACCCCTGCAAGAGGCTTTATATACATCATTGAGTGGAACCCCTGCAAGAGGCTTTATATATATCATTTAGTGGAACCCCTGCAAGAGGATATATTTCTATCATTGAGTGGAACCCCTGCAAGAGGCTTTATATATATCATTGAGTGGAACCCCTGCAAGAGGATATATTTCTATCATTGAGTGGAACCCCTGCAAGAGGATTTATATATATCATTGAGTGGAACCCCTGCAAGAGGATTTATATATATCATTGAGTGGAACCCCTGCAAGAGGATTTATATGCATCATTGAGTGGCCATTAATACAGGTGCCATTAATACAGGTAACGAGTGGAGGACAGAGGAGCCTCTTAAAGAAGAAGTTACAGGTCTGTGAGAGCCAGAAATCTTGCTTGTTTGTATGTGACCAAATACTTATTTTACACCATAATTTGCAAATAAATTAATTAAAAATCCTACAATGTGATTTTCTGGATTTCTTTTCCTCATTTTGTCTGTCATAGTTGAAGTGTACCTATGATGAAAATTACAGGCCTCTCTCATCTTTTTAAGCGGGAGAACTTGCACAATTATTGGCTGACTAAATACTTTTTTTGCCCCACTGTGTGTGATGGTATATGATGCTATTTTCTGTTTATGAATAATAAAGGTTGTAAATGTGCTTTATGAGTAGTGCGTAACCCTAGGGTGGCCAACACATATATTCTAAGTGATTTCAATGGGTCTTTCTCCTTTCTCATCGTTTTATACTGTTCAATTCAACTTCAACCAATAATAATTTCCTGCATTTGAATAAATGTATGCATTTCCTGCACTCATTTGAGATCCTTTCAACACTGCCATGTAGGGCTGCACGATATTAGGGGAAAAAACGAGGCATTTTCTTTTTACCACTTTTTACCATGTTGCAATTGCGATTTGACATCAAAACACTTGGGTGAACTGTTGGAATCTGTTTGTAAAAAACACAAACGAATAGTGTAATTATGGAACGCTTGCGGATTTATATTCAGAAGCACAGTTATCAACATTGTTGCATTGACCATGCCCGACTGAACACAAGTGTCTCTTGGTCAAGACCCATAAATGGTGGCCTTATATGTGACATTACTTGCCCTATTTGGGGGCTTTCCTCAAGACAACCAATGTCATGTGTAATGTCACCATAAGCATTACAATATGTAACTCTTTGTAAGGTATTTTTTCTTGGGATTAACGTAATGATTTAGGTGACGTGCAACAGCCATACCTGGCTAGGAGCGTTTTCTGTCCTTGGAGATGTACCTGTCACGTAAGCTGAGCCAATAACACATGGTCTCAGTAAACATACCTGGCGAGGAGCGTTTTCTGTCCTTGGAGATGTACCTGTCACGTATGCTGAGCCAATAACACATGGTCTCAGTAAACATGTAATAAATAAATTAGCACATAAACTTTCCTGCTGCCTTTATTATTGTCACGTTCTTTCAAAATCGAACCCAGAAGCAGACCAGGACAAGGAGAGTAGGAAGAAGGTGAGTATTTATTTACAAGTCAATGTGAATGGGTAGATATATCCAGGTGGCGTAGCGGGCAGCGGTGGTGAGTTGATGGGAGTAAATAGGTGGATCCAATGGGGTAGTGGAATCCTCCGACGACCAGGCGGGAATGGGGTAAATGATCCGGGTGAGTAACTGAAGACAGAACAAACGGAGGTAAGTTTAAGGCAAGCAATACGTAAAAAACAACAAAACTAATTCTATCCAACTTGAGGCTGATACTATGGCACAACATACTGTTCATGGCTAACGATCCGGCAGGGAATGGATGTCAGGTCCGGGCTTATGAAGAGGAGAGATGATGATCGGGACCAGGTGAGCAGAAAGCTGATGGGATACAGGTGCGGGTAATCAGAACTCCCAACTGGCTACATTGCTCGGCAACCAGACAGGGTGCGTTCCAGGACGCCGGAAAAAACACTCCAGGACAGAACACAAACAGGCAAAAACAGACTCAGGAAACGGGATTCGTGACAATTATAACAGGTGAGTTTCTCACGTTTCAGTTCTGGCCTGACATGAGTTCAGCAACCACACTAATAACTTTCCTGCTGCCTTTATTATAACAGGTGAGTTTCCTGCTGCCTTTATTATAACAGGTGAGTTTCCTGCTGCCTTTATTATAACAGGTGAGTTTCCTGCTGCCTTTATTATAACAGGTGAGTTTCCTGCTGCCTTTGTTATAACAGGTGAGTTTCCTGCTGCCTTTATTATAACAGGTGAGTTTCTTGCTGCCTTTGTTATAACAGGTGAGTTTCCTGCTGCCTTTATTATAACAGGTGAGTTTCCTGCTGCCTTTATTATAACAGGTGAGTTTCCTGCTGCCTTTGTTATAACAGGTGAGTTTCCTGCTGCCTTTATTATAACAGGTGAGTTTCCTACTGCCTTTATTATAACAGGTGAGTTTCTTGCTGCCTTTGTTATAACAGGTGAGTTTCCTGCTGCCTTTATTATAACAGGTGAGTTTCTTGCTGCCTTTGTTATAACAGGTGAGTTTCCTTCTGCCTTTGTTATAACAGGTGAGTTTCCTGCTGCCTTTATTATAACAGGTGAGTTTCCTGCTGCCTTTATTATAACAGGTGAGTTTCCTGCTGCCTTTGTTATAACAGGTGAGTTTCCTGCTGCCTTTATTATAACAGGTGAGTTTCCTGCTGCCTTTATTATAACAGGTGAGTTTCCTGCTGCCTTTGTTATAACAGGTGAGTTTCCTGCTGCCTTTATTATAACAGGTGAGTTTCTTGCTGCCTTTGTTATAACAGGTGAGTTTCCTGCTGCCTTTATTATAACAGGTGAGTTTCCTGCTGCCTTTATTATAACAGGTGAGTTTCCTGCTGCCTTTATTATAACAGGTGAGTTTCCTGCTGCCTTTATTATAACAGGTGAGTTTCCTTCTGCCTTTATTATAACAGGTGAGTTTCCTGCTGCCTTTATTATAACAGGTGAGTTTCCTGCTGCCTTTATTATAACAGGTGAGTTTCCTGCTGCCTTTATTATAACAGGTGAGTTTCCTGCTGCCTTTATTATAACAGGTGAGTTTCCTGCTGCCTTTATTATAACAGGTGAGTTTCCTGCTGCCTTTGTTATAACAGGTGAGTTTCCTGCTGCCTTTATTATAACAGGTGAGTTTCCTGCTGCCTTTATTATAACAGGTGAGTTTCTTGCTGCCTTTGTTATAACAGGTGAGTTTCCTTCTGCCTTTATTATAACAGGTGAGTTTCCTGCTGCCTTTATTATAACAGGTGAGTTTCCTGCTGCCTTTATTATAACAGGTGAGTTTCCTGCTGCCTTTATTATAACAGATGAGTTTCTCACGTTTCAGTTCTGGCCTGACATGAGTTCAGCAACCACACTAATAACATTTTACTTTTATGTATAATTATGACCCTTTATAAAGCACAGCTTCTTTGAGAATTGACAGAGATATATGTCACATTTGGCAATGCACTTTAGTTCTAATGAGGACGTTATGTATGCCATATAAAGCCTTTATAAGTTGTGGTTCATTTAAAGTGGGACAATTATAGTAACAACTTATAGGGAATGAATGTTCCTTTTTCAAAATACTCATTCCATAGGTAATTGTGTCATCAAATAGCTTTGTTTCATTGAGTTAAATATTCTCAATTGTACTTCAAAGGCAATTGAAGAAAAGTTTAAATCGGCATCGCAATGTTAGTCCATGTTTCTCACTGCCATCATTCAGAGTTCATCAATGGAAACATCATCAGTGTGAAAATACAAAATATCCTAAACTAAGTCCTCAGAGCTCTCGTTCCTCAGCTAGGATTGGTGGCCGCTATCCTCTCCACTTCTGTTCCACTCCCTCGGCCTTGCTGTCATGGTGGAGGAGCTCATTCTGGATGGCCCTTCTTCACAGTAATCCACTTTGACAGTTGCCACCTCAGTACCTTAGGGAAGAGATTGACAGAAATAGGGATATCAACAAACATAGTGATAAACCCGTGTCTGTCCTTGACGCAAGGGGGGGGCAGATGATTACTTTGTATGGGGGAGAGGTAGGAGATGTGCCTGTGAAGAGCAATACTGCCAGTAATGTTGGAGAGATTATGTAAACTTCATTTTTTGTGTTATAATTTTAGAAGTGTGATTCAAGATTACTTTACCACTTGACATAGCATCCCAATGCACCATATTTCAGCCTGCACAAACCATTTCGGGTTTGGAAAGGAATTTATTAATTGGTTAAGAATGATTTATGCACACCCAATGGCGTCCGTGGTAACCAATCAGGAAATGTCACAGTCATTCCGCCTGTTCAAGGGCTGCTGATAGGGGTGTGTGCCCTATTTTGCCTGCTCTTTTCGCTATAGCCATGGAACCCCTTGCTCCTCACATTCATGCATGTGCCAATATAGCTCCGGTTAAAATAAAAGACACGCAGCACAAAATGTCCCTATATGCAGACGGTGTTCTTTTGTTTTTGTCCAAGCCTAAAACTTCTATTCCACCATTACTTAACTTGATAAACACATTTGGCTCCTTCTCTGGCTACAAGATAAACTGGCAAAAAAGTGAGTTGATGCCAATATCACGGCCTGTGGATATGCAATTTCTGAAATCTACCCCGTTTAGAACAGTGATGGACAAGTTCACAAGCCTCGGCATTGTAGTGGCAAGAGACCTTGATCAGCTATTGAAAGCGAATTGGGACATGAAAATATATCAGCTTAAAACAAAATATAGATTTTTGGAAAATCTCCTCGGTTGGTCGTATAAACGCTATTAAAATGGTTATCCTACCCAGGTTTCTTTACCTCTTCCAATGTCTACCCAATTTCATACCACAAAGCTATTTTAAGAAACTGGATTCAATAGTAACTCAATTTTTATGGGATAACAAGGCAGCCAGAATTTCAAAGAAGCATTTATGCAAGTACAAAATAGAGGGGGCTTTGGCCTTCCTCACTTCAAACTGTATTATTGGGCTGCTAATCTGAACATTGTGTCTTTCTGGAGGAAAGTTTACCTGCGATGAGACAGAAGGTATGCCTGCATGGCTTTTGACTGAGCAGGCCTCCTGTCAACGCTCCTCACTCCCTGAGCAGCCCAATAATACAGTTTGAAGTGAGGAAGGCCAAAGCCCCCTCTATTTTGTACTTGCATAAATGCTTCTTTGAAATTCTGGCTGCCTTGTTATCCCATAAAATTGAATTACTATTGAATCCAGTTTCTTAAAATAGCTTTGTGGTATGAAATTGGGTAGACATTGGAAGAGGTAAAGAAACCTGGGTAGGATAACCATTTTAATAGCGTTTATACGACCAACCGAGGAGATTTTCCAAAAATCTATATTTTGTTTTAAGCTGATATATTTTCATGTCCCAATTCGCTTTCAATAGCTGATCAAGGTCTCTTGCCACTACAATGCCGAGGCTTGTGAACTTGTCCATCACTGTTCTAAACGGGGTAGATTTCAGAAATTGCATATCCACAGGCCGTGATATTGGCATCAACTCACTTTTTTGCCAGTTTATCTTGTAGCCAGAGAAGGAGCCAAATGTGTTTATCAAGTTAAGTAATGGTGGAATAGAAGTTTTAGACTTGGACAAAAACAAAAGAACACCGTCTGCATATAGGGACATTTTGCTCCTCGTACTCACCGTGCGAAGTGTGTCATAGTTCCGGTACAATTGATGCCAGCTATATGCACCAGATCTCCAGTGCGCCTTCACAGCCCAGTACGTCCTGTGCGCCTTCACAGCCCAGTACGTCCTGTGCCAGCTTCTCGCACTTGTCGTGCGAGGTGTTACATCGAACCGGTACCATTGATGCCGGCTATATGCACCAGGTCTCCAGTACGCCTCCACTGCCCAGTACATCCTGTTCCAGCTCCACGCACCAGGCCTCCAGTGCGCCTCCCAATCCGGTACGTCCTGTGCCGGCTCCACGCAGTAGGCTTCCAGGGCGCCTCCCCAGTCCGGAATGTCCTGTGTCGGCTCCACTCACTCCACGAACCTCCTGCGATGGTCCACGGTCCGGAACCTCCTGCGACGGTCCACGGTCCGGAACCGCCTGCAACGATCCACGGTCCAGAACCTCCAGCTCCAGGGCAGGAGCCTTCCTCTGCGCCGATGTCCAGTCCAAACACGGCGTCCAGTCCAGCTCCAAGACAGGAGCCCTCCTCTGCTCCGATGCCCAGACCAGACACGGCGTCCAGTCTTGCTCCATGGCAGGAGTCTTCCTCTGCACTGATGTCCAGTCCAGGGTCCATGGCTGGATCCGCAGGATGAGCGGGTTCTTCGGCCCGCACCAGAGCCGCCACCAAAGTTGGCGGATCCGCGAGCTGAGCGAGTTCTTCGTCCCGCACCAGAGCCTCCCCGATGCTGACGGATGAGCGGGTACTTCGCCCGCACCAGAGCCTCCCCGATGCTGACGGATGAGCGGGTACTTCGCCCGCACCAGAGCGGCCACCGATACTAGACCCCCCCCAACCCTCTCTTTTGGTTTCAGGTTTTGTGGCCGGAGTCCACACCTTTGGGGGAGGGGGTACTGTCACGTCCTGACGATAGAGAGCCCTTATTTTCTATGGTAGAGTAGGTCAGGGCGTGGCTGGGGGTTAGTCTAGTTTATTATTTCTATGTGGGGTTCTAGTTTTGTTTTTCTATGTTGGTGATTTTGTATAATTCCCAATTAGAGGCAGCTGGTAATCGTTGTCTATAATTGGGGATCATATTTAGGTAGCTTTTTACACCTATGTTTTGTGGGATATTTTTTATGTGTAGTTGCATGTTAGCACTCCATTGTCGTCACGCTTCGTTTAGTCTTTATTGTTTTGTTGTGTGGTTCACTTATTTAAAATAAAAGATGTGGAACCCAGATCACGCTTCACGTTGGTCCATGTATGCTTCAAACGTTCATGACATCAACAGTACAATGAAGGTCAATGTTTCTTTTTAAAATTTTATTGGAAAATAATAAAGATATTATATATATATAAAAAAAGAGAGACCTAAGACAACAATACAGCATCGTAGCAACACATGACACCAACATGGTAGCAACACAACATGGCAGCAGCACAAACATGGTGCAAACATTAATGGGCACAGACAACAGCACAAAGGGAAAAAGATAGAGACAACAATACATCACACAAAGCAGCCATGACTGACAGTAAGAGTGTCCATGATCGAGTCTTTGAATTAAGAAAATTGAGATAAAATAGTCCAGTTTGAGTGTTGCAGCTCGTTCCAGTCGCTAGCTGCAGCGAACTGAAAAGACGAGCAACCCAGGGATGTGTGTGCTTTGCGGGCCTTTACCAGCAGAACGGGTGTTGTATGTGGATGATGAAGGCTGCAGGAGATATCTCAGATAGGGGGAAGTGAGGCCTAAGAGGGTTTTATAAAAAGCATCAACCAATTGGCCTTGCGACGGGTATACAGAGATTATCAGTTTACAGAAGAGTATAGAGTGCAGTGATGTGTCCTATAAGAAGCATTGGTGGCAAATCTGATGGCCGAATGTTAAAGAACATTTAGCCGCTCGAGAGCACCTTTACCTCCTGATATATAAATTACGTCTCCGTAATCTAGCATAGGTAGGATGGTCTTCTGAAACAAGGTTAGTTTGGCAGCTGGGGTGAAAGAGGAACGATTACGATAGAGGAAACCAAGTCTAGATTTAACTTTAGCCTGCAGCTAATAAGTTTCTAGTGTTAACATGCAGAAAACGAGAGCAGAAATCAGTGAAGCAGAGCACATGTCAGAATTGGGGCTAAGAAACAGTTTTCTAACTTTGACTAGTTAGCTAGCTAACTAAAGCTGGCAAATATGCTATGGTCGCTAATTGCTAGCTAATGTTAGCTGGGCTCAATGGTTTTATTTTCCCTGAACATTGTTCTCATTTTTTTTTAATTTTTTTTTTTTTTTTTTTTTTATTTCACCTTTATTTAACCAGGTAGGCTAGTTGAGAACAAGTTCTCATTTGCAACTGCGACCTGGCCAAGATAAAGCATAGCAGTGTGAACAGACAACAGAGTTACACATGGAGTAAACAATTAGCAAGTCAATAACACAGTAGAAAAAAATGGGCAGTCTATATACAATGTGTGCAAAAGGCATGAGGAGGTAGGCGAATAATACAATTTTGCAGATTAACACTGGAGTGATAAATGATCAGATGGGCATGTACAGGTAGAGATATTGGTGTGCAAAAGAGCAGAAAAGTAAATAAATAAAAACAGTATAAAAACAGTATGGGAATGAGGTAGGTGAAAAAGGGTGAGCTATTTACCTATAGACTATGTACAGCTGCAGCGATCGGTTAGCTGCTCGGATAGCTGATGTTTGAAGTTGGTGAGGGAGATAAAAGTCTCCAACTTCAGCGATTTTTGCAATTCGTTCCAGTCCCAGGCAGCAGAGTACTGGAACGAAAGGCGGCCAAATGAGGTGTTGGCTTTAGGGATGATCAGTGAGATACACCTGCTGGAGCGCGTGCTACGGATGGGTGTTGCCATCGTGACCAGTGAACTGAGATAAGGCGGAGCTTTACCTAGCATGGACTTGTAAATGACCTGGAGCCAGTGGGTCTGGCGACGAATATGTAGTGAGGGCCAGCCGACTAGAGCATACAAGTCGCAGTGGTGGGTGGTATAAGGTGCTTTAGTGACAAAACGGATGGCACTGTGATAGACTGCATCCAGTTTGCTGAGTAGAGTGTTGGAAGCCATTTTGTAGATGACATCGCCGAAGTCGAGGATCGGTAGGATAGTCAGTTTTACTAGGGTAAGCTTGGCAGCGTGAGTGAAGGAGGCTTTGTTGCGGAATAGAAAGCCGACTCTGGATTTGATTTTTGATTGGAGATGTTTGATGTGAGTCTGGAAGGAGAGTTTGCAGTCTAGCCAGACACCTAGGTACTTATAGATGTCCACATATTCAAGGTTGGAACCATCCAGGGTGGTGATGCTAGTCGGGCATGCGGGTGCAGGCAGCGATCGGTTGAAAAGCATGCATTTGGTTTTACTCGCGTTTAAGAGCAGTTGGAGGCCACGGAAGGAGTGCTGTATGGCATTGAAGCTCGTTTGGAGGTTTGATAGCACAGTGTCCAATGACGGGCCGAAAGTATATAGAATGGTGTCGTCTGCGTAGAGGTGGATCAGGGAATCGCCCGCAGCAAGAGCAACATCATTGATATATACAGAGAAAGAGTCGGCCCGAGAATTGAACCCTGTGGCACCCCCATAGAGACTGCCAGAGGACCGGACAGCATGCCCTCTGATTTGACACACTGAACTCTGTCTGCAAAGTAATTGGTGAACCAGGCAAGGCAGTCATCCGAAAAACCGAGGCTGTTGAGTCTGCCGATAAGAATTTGGTGATTGACAGAGTCGAAAGCCTTGGCGAGGTCGATGAAGACGGCTGCACAGTACTGTCTTTTATCGATGGCGGTTATGATATCATTTAGTACCTTGAGTGTGGCTGAGGTGCACCGTGACCGGCTCTGAAACCAGATTGCACAGCGGAGAAGGTACGGTGGGATTCGAGATGGTCAGTGACCTGTTTGTTGACTTGGCTTTCGAAGACCTTAGATAGGCAGGGCAGGATGGATATAGGTCTATAGCAGTTTGGGTCCAGGGTGTCTCCTCCTTTGAAGAGGGGATGACTGCGGCAGCTTTCAATCCTTGGGGATCTCAGACGATATGAAAGAGAGGTTGAACAGGCTGGTAATAGGGGTTGCGACAATGGCGGCAGATAGTTTCCAGAAATAGCGGGTCCAGATTGTCAAGCCCAGCTGATTTGTACGGGTCCAGGTTTTGCAGCTCTTCAGAACATCTGCTATCTGGATTTGGGTAAAGGAGAACCTGGAGAGGCTTGGGTGAGGAACTACGGGGCGGAGCTGTTGGCCGAGGTTGGAGTAGCCAGGCGGAAGGCATGGCCAGCCCGTTGAGAAGTGCTTATTGAAGTTTTCGATAATCGTGGATTTATCGGTGGAGACCGTGTTTCCTAGCCTCAGTGCAGTGGGCAGCTGGGAGGAGGTGCTCTTGTTCTCCATGGACTTCACAGTGTCCCAGAACTTTTGGAGTTGGAGCTACAGGATGCAAACTTTTGCCTGAAGAAGCTGGCCTTAGCTTTCCTGACTGACTGCGTGTATTGGTTCCTGACTTCCCTGAACAGTTGCATATCACGGGGGCTATTCGATGCTATTGCAGTCCGCCACAGGATGTTTTTGTGCTGGTCGAGGGCAGTCAGGTCTGGAGTGAACCAAGGGCTGTATCTGTTCTTGGTTCTGCATTTTTGAACGGAGCATGCTTATCCAAAATGGTGAGGAAGTTACTTTTAAAGAATGACCAGGCATCCTCAACTGACGGATGAGGTCAATGTCCTTCCAGGATACACGGGCCAGGTCGATTAGAAAGGCCTGCTCACAGAAGTGTTTTAGGGAGCGTTTGACAGTGATGAGGGTGGTCGTTTGACTGCGGCTCCGTGGCGGATACAGGCGATGAGGCAGTGATCGCTGAGATCCTGGTTGAAGACAGCGGAGGTATATTTGGAGGGCCAGTTGGTCAGGATGACGTCTATGAGGGTGCCCTTGTTTACAGAGTTAGGGTTGTACCTGGTGGGTTCCTTGATGATTTGCGTGAGATTGAGGGCATCTAGCTTAGATTGTAGGACTGCCGGGGTGTTAAGCATATCCCAGTTTAGGTCACCTAACAGGACAAACTCTGAAGCTAGATGGGGGCGATCAATTCACAAATGGTGTCCAGGGCACAGCTGGGAGCTGACGGGGGTCGGTAGCAGGCGGCAACAGTGAGAGACTTGTTTCTGGAGAGTAATTTTCAAAATTAGTAGTTCAAACTGTTTGGGTATGGACCTGGAAAGTATGACATTACTTTGCAGGCTATCTCTGCAGTAGACTGCGACTCCGCCCCCTTTGGCAGTTCTATCTTGACGGAAGATGTTATAGTTGGGTATGGAAATCTCTGAATTTTTGGTGGCCTTCCTGAGCCAGGATTCAGACACGGCAAGGACATCAGGGTTAGCAGAGTGTGCTAAAGCAGTGAGTAAAACAAACTTAGGGAGGAGGCTTCTGATGTTGACATGCATAAAACCAAGACTTTTCGATCACAGAAGTCAACAAATGAGGGTACCTGGGGGCATGCAGGGCCTGGGTTTACCTCCACATCACCCGCGGAACAGAGAAGGAGTAGTATGAGGGTGCGGCTAAAGGCTATCAAAACTGGTCGCCTAGAGCGTTGGGGGCAGAGGATAAGAGGAGCAGGTTTCTGGGCATGGTAGAATATATTCAGGGCATAATGCGCAGACAGGGGTATGGTGGGGTGCGGGTACAGCGGAGGTAAGCCCAGGCACTGGGTGATGATGAGAGAGGTTGTATCTCTGGACATGCTGGTTGTAATGGGTGAGGTCACCGCATGTGTGGGGGGTGGGACAAAGGAGGTAACAGGGGTATGCAGAGTGGATCTAGGGGCTCCATTGTGAACTAAAACAATGATAACTAACCTGAACAACAGTATACAAGGCATATTGACATTTGGGAGAGACATACAGCGGGGCATACAGTAATCAAAGGTGTTGAATTGGGAAAGCTAGCTAAAAACAGTAGGCGAGGCTAATCAGCTAGCACAACAAACAGCAGGTAAAATGGCGTTGACTAGGCAACTGGGTCGACAGATAAAACAAACAAGCAGAATGGAGTACCGTGATTAATGGACAGTCCAGCGTGCGTCAGCTATGTAGCCAAGAGATCAGTGTCCAGGGGCAGCGGTGGATGGGCAGGGAAGCTGGGCTGGCGAGTGTTATCCAGGTTTAAAAAAAAAAAAAAAAAACTAACAATGACTAAATAGCTTGTAGCTAGTTAGCTGGTTAGCGTCTGGAGGTTCTTGAGTGTGTCATAAAAATAAAATAAAAATTAAAGGTGATAGCGATTCCGTATCACAGTGGGTGAGAGCAGGTTTCCGGAAGGTATAAACAAAATAAAAATCAAAGAGAGATAGAAAGTAAATGGGTTCAGAGTGTTTAGAACGCAGTGAGCCAGATGGTTAGCAGGCCTGTGCTAACAAGCTAACAGTTAAGTAGGCCCGGGCTAGACAAGCTAACCGTTAGCAGGCCGAATTAGCAAGCAGGGAGATAGCGAGGGCTAGAGAGCTAACCTTTGGGGGACGTCGCGATGGGGTGAGTCTGTTTATTCCTCTTCTTGCGGTGACATCGACAGACCGGTCGTGGGCCCGGGTAATTGTAGCCCAGGAGTATGCTACAGGAGCTCTAGTGCGCTGGGTGAGCTGGAGACACAGCGTTTCAGAAAGCTCGCGGGCCTTGGCCAGCAGATGGATCTTTGGCGATGTCGCAACGAAAAAGCCTGTTGAAACCACCTCGGACGATTATGTCGGCGGACCAGTCGTGATGGATCGGCGGGGCTCCGTGTCGGCAGTAAAGGGTCCAGGCCAATTGGCAAAAGAGGTATTGTTGGGCCTCTTCGGCTAGTCGGGAGATGGGCTTAGCTCAAGGCTAACTGTAGCTTGTTTTGGGACAGAGACGTTAGCCAGGAGTAGCCACTCGGATTGCAGCTAGCTAGTTGCGATGATCCGGTGTAAAGGTTCAGAGCTTGCGGTAGGAATCCGGAGATGTGGTAGAGAAAGAGCAGTCTGATATGCTCTGGGTTGATGTCGCTGGTGTCCTAGTTAGCTTTGAAGACCGCTAGCAATGGCTAACTGAGTAGTAGCTAGTTAGCTGGCTAGCTTCTGACGGTTCTAAAGTAAAGTATAGAAAAAGCAGATCCGTACCACATTGGGTGATGCGGGTTGCAGGAGAGTATATTCAGCTCTAGTTTGAAAGTGAGATTAAAATATGTACGAAATATATACAGAAAAAAAACGAAGAAAACTATATTTACACTAGACACTAGACAGGACGGGACAAGACAAAACACACGTCCGATTGCTACGCCATCTTGGATCAACCATGGTATCCATACCCCAAGGGTATTACGAAATACACAAACCAGCATGTTAACATTAGCTAGCTAGCTACTTGTGTCAACACGAGCACTATTTTTGCTAGCTGGATAACACAACAACTAGCTAGGTAGCTCGCTAGGCCTTGCTAGCTATAGTATATGCCTGTCACGCTTGCTCGCTCCCTCTCCCTGGCGCTCGAAGGCGCTAGGCTCTCCAGCATTACACACTCCTGCCTTCCCCGTCACGCGCATCAACGATTATTGGACTCACCTGGATTCAATCCCCTGATTTCTGCTCTCGTTTTCTGCACGTTAACATTAGAAGCTTATTACCTAAAATGGATCAATTGAAAGTGTGGGTTCACTGCTCCAATCCAGATGTGTTGATCATTATTGAGGCGTGGTTAAGAAAGAGTGTTTTGAATACTGATGTTAACCTTTCTGGTTATAACCTTTTCGGCAAGACAGATCTTCCAAAGGTGGTGGAGTGACAATCTTTACCAAGGATCACCTTCAGTGCACAGTTGTCTTCACCAAGTCTGTCCCCAAACAATTTGATTTGCTAGTTTTAAGCATTCATCTTTCAAATAGCCCTTTGTTGACTGTTCCTGGGAGTTATCGTCCTCCATCAGCACAATCCTGTACCCTACCTGCCCTAAACTCTCTCCTGGCCTCTTACACTAAGTCTGAATTCGTCCTGCTAGGTGACCTAAACTGAGATATGCTTAAACCACCTGACCAATTCCTAAAGCAATGGGACTCCTAAATCTTTCACAGATTCTTACCAATCCCACAAGATATGACCCCAGGGGTATTACAGAGACACACCCAGCATGTTAACATTCGCTAGTTAGCTACTTGTGTCAACACAAGCACTATTTTTGCTAGCTGGATAACACAACAACTAGCTAGGTAGCCAGCTAGGCCTTGCTAGCTATAGTATATGCCTGTCACGCCTGCTCCCGCTCCCCCTTCCCTAGCGCTCAAAGGCGCTAGGCTCCCCAGCATTACGCACTCCTGCCACCATCATTACACACACCTGCCTTCACCCCGTCACGCGCATCAGCGATTATT
>NW_026280695.1:0-944 GCF_023373465.1 Oncorhynchus keta
GTGCTATGGAAGTCATGGAAGTTCTACTAAGCTGACATTTGTAATTGTTTTAAGATTGTCATTTAGCCTTTTGATTCGGAATTTTAGGGCCTCTGTAGGTATCAAAGAAATCTAGACAAAAAATAGACAGTATCTGGTTGTATAAACCGTAGTCCTCTGGTTTAATAGACAGTATCTCTCAGGCTGTGCAGATGATGAGGAAGTGCTCTGTAAGTGGTCCTAGAACTGCTGCCTGTGCCTTGACAGCTGCTGCTGGCATTTACCGTAAGCCTAACTACAAGCATATGTAGAGGAGCATGTGGTTTTACATCAATTGTGACCGACCACCTGGGTTCGGTCTTATGTAGCAAAATTAGAAATTGTGTTTTTACATAGGATAAAAGCAGATACACAAGGCTACATACAACATGGTATATCATATACTGCATTTGAGGAACAATGGGAAAGTAATTCTGCTAAGAAAGTTGATAAACTTGTAACTTCACTTTTGAGAAAATGGCCTTTGAAAGTTTTGGTACCTACTGAAGAGCTCTTCTTTGTCTACACCTGTTCAGCATCGTTCACACCCTCTTAAGCTTTAGCTCCACCAATCTCTTTAAGGGTTGATCCGAGCATTCTGTCCTAACCACAGCAGTCAAGCACCCAAGCTAACTGGCTAACAGTTCCCGCAGTGACATTTTAAAAAAATGGACACTTGCATAGTGGAGTCCTTTATTAAGACATGTAGCTAGCTAGCTAAACAATGAACCATAATCACAACTCATGACGTTACTACCCAGCATTAGGCTATAACAAGCAAAGCAAATGGCTCTAAGATACGAATAATAAGATCATAAACGTAACGTTAGCTAGCGAGCCATCCAGCTAACGCTAGCTAGCTAGCTAACAGTACACTTTAACTTGAAATAAAAATACTTTGTCAAAATTAGAAATGTGTAATATGT
>NW_026280696.1:0-4387 GCF_023373465.1 Oncorhynchus keta
TTACTTTACATTACATTTAAGTCATTTAGCAGACGCTCTTATCCAGAGCGACTTACAAATTTGTGCATTCACCTTATGACATCAAGTGGAACAGCCACTTTACAATAGTGCATCTAAATCTTTTAGGGGGGTGAGAAGGATTACTTATCCTATCCTAGGTATTCCTTAAAGAGGTGGGGTTTCAGGTGTCTCCGGAAGGTGGTGATTG
Organism: Oncorhynchus keta; assembly: GCF_023373465.1. Lineage (NCBI taxonomy): Eukaryota > Metazoa > Chordata > Actinopteri > Salmoniformes > Salmonidae > Oncorhynchus > Oncorhynchus keta. Next base: position 209 of record NW_026280696.1, read on the forward strand.
ACTCCGCTGTCCTGGCGTCGTGAGGGAGTTTGTTCCACCATTGGGGGCCAGAGCAGCGAACAGTTTTGACTGGGCTGAGCGGGAACTGTACTTCCTCAGTGGTAGGGAGGCGAGCAGGCCAGAGGTGGATGAACGCAGTGCCCTTGTTTGGGTGTAGGGCCTGATCAGAGCCTGGAGGTACTGAGGTGCCGTTCCCTCACAGCTCCGTAGGCAAGCACCATGGTCTTGTAGCGGATGCAAGCTTCAACTGGAAGCCAGTGGAGAGAGCGGAGGAGCGGGGTGACGTGAGAGAACTTGGGAAGGTTGAACACCAGATGGGCTGCGGCGTTCTGGATGAGTTGTAGGGGTTTAATGGCACAGGCAGGGAGCCCAGCCAACAGCGAGTTGCAGTAATCCAGACGGGAGATGACAAGTGCCTGGATTAGGACCTGCGCCGCTTCCTGTGTGAGGCAGGGTCGTACTCTGCGGATGTTGTAGAGCATGAACCTACAGGAACGGGCCACCGCCTTGATGTTAGTTGAGAACGACAGGGTGTTGTCCAGGATCACGCCAAGGTTCTTAGCGCTCTGGGAGGAGGACACAATGGAGTTGTCAACCGTGATGGCGAGATCATGGAACGGGCAGTCCTTCCCCGGGAGGAAGAGCAGCTCCGTCTTGCCGAGGTTCAGCTTGAGGTGGTGATCCGTCATCCACACTGATATGTCTGCCAGACATGCAGAGATGCGATTCGCCACCTGGTCATCAGAAGGGGGAAAGGAGAAGATTAATTGTGTGTCGTCTGCATAGCAATGATAGGAGAGACCATGTGAGGTTATGACAGAGCCAAGTGACTTGGTGTATAGCGAGAATAGGAGAGGGCCTAGAACAGAGCCCTGGGGGACACCAGTGGTGAGAGCGCGTGGTGAGGAGACAGATTCTCGCCACGCCACCTGGTAGGAGCGACCTGTCAGGTAGGACGCAATCCAAGCGTGGGCCGCGCCGGAGATGCCCAACTCGGAGAGGGTGGAGAGGAGGATCTGATGGTTCACAGTATCGAAGGCAGCCGATAGGTCTAGAAGGATGAGAGCAGAGGAGAGAGAGTTAGCTTTAGCAGTGCGGAGCGCCTCCGTGATGCAGAGAAGAGCAGTCTCAGTTGAATGACTAGTCTTGAAACCTGACTGATTTGGATCAAGAAGGTCATTCTGAGAGAGATAGCGGTAGAGCTGGCCAAGGACGGCACGTTCAAGAGTTTTGGAGAGAAAAGAAAGAAGGGATACTGGTCTGTAGTTGTTGACATCGGAGGGATCGAGTGTAGGTTTTTTCAGAAGGGGTGCAACTCGCTCTCTTGAAGACGGAAGGAACGTAGCCAGCGGTCAGGATGAGTTGGGATGAGCGAGGTGAGGTAAGGGAGAAGGTCTCTGGAAATGGTCTGAGAAGAGGAGGAGGGGATAGGGTCAAGGGCAGGTTGTTGGGCGGCCGGTCATTACAAGACGCTAGATTTCATCTGGAGAGAGAGGGGAGAAAGAGGCAGAGCACAGGGTAGGGCAGTGTGAGCAGAACCAGCGGTGTCGTTTGACTTAGCAAACGAGGATCGGATGTCGTCGAATTTTCTTTTTCAAAATGGTTGACGAAGTCATCTGCAGAGGGAGGAGGGGAGGAGGATTCAGGAGGGAGGAGAAGGTGGCAAAGAGCTTCCTAGGTTAGAGGCAGATGCTTGAATTTAGAATGGTAGAAAGTGGCTTTAGCAGCAGAGACAGAGGAGGAAAATGTAGAGAGGAGGGAGCGAAAGGATGCCAGGTCCGCAGGGAGAGCGAGTTTTTCCTCCATTTCCGCCGGCTGCCCGGAGCCCTGTTCCTGTGAGCTCGCAATGAGTAGTCGAGCCACGGAGCAGGAGGGGGAGGACCGAGCCGGCCTGGAGGATAGGGGACATAGAGAGTCAAAGGATGCAGAAAGGGGAGGAGAGGAGGGTTGAGGGAGGCAGAGTCAGGAGATAGGTTGGAGAAGGCTTGAGCAGAGGGAAGAGATGATAGGATGGAAGATGAGAGAGTAGCGGGGAGAGAGAGCGAAGGTTGGGACGGCGCGATACCATCCGAGTAGGGGCAGTGGGAAGTGTTGGATGAGAGCGAGAGGGAAAAGGATACAAGGTAGTGGTCGGAGACTTGGAGGGGAGTTGCAATGAGGTTAGTGGAAGAACAGCATCTAGTAAAGATGAGGTTGAGCGTATTGCCTGCCTTGTGAGTAGGGGGGAAGGGGTGAGAGGGTGAGGTCAAAAGAGGAGAGGGAGGAAAGAAGGAGGCAGAGAGGAATGAGTCAAAGGTAGACGTGGGGAGGTTAAATGCCCAGAACTGTGAGAGGTGAGCCGTCCTCAGGAAAGGAGCTTATCAAGGCATCAAGCTCATTGATGAACCTCCGAGGGAACCTGGAGGGCGATAAATGATAAGGATGTTAAGCTTGAAAGGGCTGGTAACTGTGACAGCATGGAATTCAAAGGAGGCGATAGACAGATGGGTAAGGGAGAAAGAGAGAATGACCACTTGGGAGATGAGGGGAGGCCACCACCCCGCTGACCAGAAGCCTCGGGGTGTGCGAGAACACGGGGCGGACGAGGAGAGAGCAGTAGGAGTAGCAGTGTTATCTGTGGTGATCCATGTTTCCGTCAGTGCCAAGAAGTCGAGGGACTGGAGGGAGGCATAGGCTGAGATGAACTCTGCCTTGTTGGCCGCAGATCGGCAGTTCCAGAGGCTACCGGAGACCCTGAACTCCATGTGGGTCAGTGGCGCCCTGGGGGACACACCAGATTAGGTGGCCGCATGCCACGCGGTGTGGAGCGCACTGTAATGGTCTGTGCAGAGAGGAGAGAACAGGGATAGACAGACACATAGTTGACAGGCTACAGAAGAGGCTACGCTAATGCAAGGAGATTTGAATGACAAGTGGACTACACGCCCGAATGTTCAGAAAGCGCTTACGTAGCAAGAATCTTATTGACTAAAATGATTAAATGATACAGTACTGCTGAAGTAGGAAGCTGGCAGTGGCTGCGTTGTTGACACTACACTAATCAAGTCGTTCCGCTGAGTGTAATAGTTTCTACAGTGCAGCTATTCGGGGCTAGCTGGCTAGCCAGCAGTGTTGATTACGTTACGCTATGCTAAAAGAACGACAATAGCTGGCTAGCTAACCTAGAAAATCGCCTAGACTACACAATTATCTTTGATACAAAGATTTGCTATGTAGCTAGCTATGTAGCTAGCTACGATCAAGCAAATCAAACCGTTGTGCTGTAATGAAATGAAATGAAAATGTGATACTACCTGTGGAGCCAAGAATGCGACCGGGTTGTTGAGTGGGAAGTTATATTCGGTAGACGTTGGCTAGCTGTTAGCTGTTAGCTGTTAGCTAGCTAGCAGTGTCTCCTACGTTAAGGACGACAAACAGCTGGCTAGCTAACCTGTAAATTAAGATAATCACTCTAAGACTACACACTCTAAACTACACAATTATCTTGATACGAAGACAGCAAAGACAACTATGTAGCTAGCTAACACCACACTAATCAAGTCGCTCAGTTGAGTGTAATAGTTTCTACAGTTGCCATACGGTGGACGTTAGCTATGTGGCTAGCTGCTGGGCAGTAGACTACGTTAGGACGACGAAATACGATAATTACGCAATTATCTTTGATACAAAGACGGCTATGTAGCTAGCTAAGAAGAAATTGCTAAGATTAGACAAATCAAACCGTTGTACTATAATGAAATGTAATGAAAAGTAATGAAAAGTAATACCTGCTGTGGACCGAAGTGCGAACTCAAAGTGTTTCCTTTCAAATGATACCAATAATATGCATAACCTTGCTTCAGGGTCTGAGCTACAGGCAGTTAGATTTGGAATGTCATTGTAGTTGAACATTTATAAAAAGGGCCTAATCCTTGGGATGCTTAATATCAGTGACAACAAACATATAAAGCATAACTTTATCCCATCTCCTCAACAATATGAAAGCGTATCTAATTAAATGGAACATTCTCCCCATAAATCATACAGGTAGAAGAAACATCTTTAGAACGGCATGGCTCACTAGGTTTCTAGATTTATTTTTGGTAATACTAAAAATATCTTTAAATGTTCAAGAACCTTATGCTTTTAGCTAATGAAGCCCGTGCACATTCCAGGTAATAAGATGGATTTTGTTGGCCT
>NW_026280697.1:0-7760 GCF_023373465.1 Oncorhynchus keta
ACCAGTACCCACCTCCTTCCACACTAAACCAGTACCCACCTCTCCACACTAAACCAGCACCCACCTTCCACACTAAACCAGTACCCACCTCTCCACACTAAACCAGTACCCACCTCCTTCCTGCTAATTAAACCAGTACCCACCTTCTCCACACTAAACCAGTACCCACCTCCTTCCACACTAAACCAGTACCCACCTCTCCACACTAAACCAGTACCACCTCCCTTCCACACTAAACCAGTACCCACCTCCTCTCCACACTAAACCAGTACCCACCTCCTCTCCACACTAAAACCAGTACCCACCTCTCCCTCCACACTAAACCAGTACCCACCTCCCTCTCCACACTAAACCAGTACCCACCTCCTCCACACTAAACCAGTACCCACCTCCTCTCCACACTAAACCAGTACCCACCTCCTCTCCACACTATACCAGTACCCACCTCCTCTCCACACTAAACCAGTACCCACCTCCTCTCCACTAAACCAGTACCCACCTCCTCTCCACACTAAACCAGTACCCACCTCCTCCACACTAAACCAGTGCCCACCTCCTCTCCACACTAAACCAGTACCCACCTCTCTCCACACTAAACCAGTACCCACCTCCTCTCCACACTAAACCAGTACCCACCTCCTCTCCACACTAAACCAGTACCCACCTCCTCTCCACACTAAACCAGTACCCACCTCCCTCCACACTAAACCAGTACCCACCTCCTCTCCACACTAAACCAGTACCCACCTCCTCTCCACACTAAACCAGTACCCACCTCCTTCCACACTAAACCAGTACCCACCTCTCTCCACACAAAACCAGTACCCACCTCCTCCCACTAAACCAGTACCCACCTCCTCTCCACACTAAACCAGTACCCACCTCCTCTCCACACTAAACCAGTACCCACCTCCTCTCACACTAAACCAGTACCCACCTCCTCTCCACACTAAACCAGTACCCACCTCCTCTCCACACTAAACCAGTACCCACCTCCTTCCACACTAAACCAGTACCCACCTCCTCTCCACACTAAACCAGTACCCACCTCCCCTCCACACTAAACCAGTACCCACCTCCTCTCCACACTATACCAGTACCCACCTCCTCTCCACACTAAACCAGTACCCACCTCCTCTCCACACTAAACCAGTACCCACCTCCTCTCCACACTAAAAACCAGTACCCACCTCCTCTCCACACTAAACCAGTGCCCACCTCCTCTCCACTAAACCAGTACCCACCTCCTCTCCACACTAAACCAGTACCCACCTCCTCCACACTAAACCAGTACCCACCTCCTCTCCACACTAAACCAGTACCCACCTCCTCTCCACACTAAACCAGTACCCACCTCCTCTCCACACTAAACCAGTACCCACCTCCTCTCCACACTAAACCAGTACCCACCTCCTCTCCACACTAAACCAGTACCTCCTCTCCACACTAAACCAGTACCCACCTCCTCTCCACACTAAACCAGTACCCACCTCCTCTCCACACTAAACCAGTACCCACCTCCTCTCCACACTAAACCAGTACCCACCTCCTCTCCACACTAAACCAGTACCCACCTCCTCTCCACACTAAACCAGTACCCACCTCCTCTCCACACTAAACCAGTACCCACCTCCTCTCCACACTAAACCAGTACCCACCTCCTCTCCACACTAAACCAGTACCCACCTCCTCTCCACACCAACCCAGCACCCACCTCCTCTCCACACCACCTCTCCACTAAACCAGTACCCACCTCCTCTCCACACTAAACCAGTACCCACCTCCTCTCCACACTAAACCAGTACCCACCTCCTCTCCACACTAAACCAGTACCCACCTCCTCTCCACACTAAACCAGTACCCACCTCCTCTCCACACTAAACCAGTACCCACCTCCTCTCCACACTAAACCAGTACCCACCTCCTCTCCACACTAAACCAGTACCCACCTCCTCTCCACACTAAACCAGTACCCACCTCCTCTCCACACTAAACCAGTACCCACCTCCTCTCCACACTAAACCAGTACCCACCTCCTCTCCACACTAAACCAGTACCCACCTCCTCTCCACACTAAACCAGTACCCACCTCCTCTCCACACTAAACCAGTACCCACCTCCTCTCCACACTAAACCAGTACCCACCTCCTCTCCACACTAAACCAGTACCCACCTCCCTCCACACTAAACCAGTACCCACCTCCTCTCCACACTAAACCAGTACCCACCTCCTCTCCACACTAAACCAGTACCCACCTCCTCTCCACACTAAACCAGTACCCACCTCCTCTCCACACTAAACCAGTACCCACCTCCTCTCCACACTAAACCAGTACCCACCTCCTCTCCACACTAAACCAGTACCCACCTCCTCTCCACACTAAACCAGTACCCACCTCCTCTCCACACTAAACCAGTACCCACCTCCTCTCCACACTAAACCAGTACCCACCTCCTCTCCACACTAAACCAGTACCCACCTCCTCTCCACACTAAACCAGTACCCACCTCCTCTCCACACTAAACCAGTACCCACCTCCTCTCCACACTAAACCAGTACCCACCTCCTCTCCACACTAAACCAGTACCCACCTCCTCTCCACACTAAACCAGTACCCACCTCCTCTCCACACTAAACCAGTACCCACCTCCTCTCCACACTAAACCAGTACCCACCTCCTCTCCACACTAAACCAGTACCCACCTCCTCTCCACACTAAACCAGTACCCACCTCCTCTCCACACTAAACCAGTACCCACCTCCTCTCCACACTAAACCAGTACCCACCTCCTCTCCACACTAAACCAGTACCCACCTCCTCTCCACACTAAACCAGTACCCACCTCCTCTCCACACTAAACCAGTACCCACCTCCTCTCCACACTAAACCAGTACCCACCTCCTCTCCACACTAAACCAGTACCCACCTCCTCTCCACACTAAACCAGTACCCACCTCCTCTCCACACTAAACCAGTACCCACCTCCTCTCCACACTAAACCAGTACCCACCTCCTCTCCACACTAAACCAGTACCCACCTCCTCTCCACACTAAACCAGTACCCACCTCCTCTCCACACTAAACCAGTACCCACCTCCTCTCCACACTAAACCAGTACCCACCTCCTCCACACTCCAGTACCCACCTCCTCTCCAAACCAGTACCCACCTCCTCTCCACACTAAACCAGTACCCACCTCCTCTCCACACTAAACCAGTACCCACCTCCTCTCCACACTAAACCAGTACCCACCTCTCCACACTAAACCAGTACCCACCTCCTCTCCACACTAAACCAGGGTCCTGCCCTGCTGTTTCCTCCACTGAACATCGATTATTCAGCAACCATAACAATGTAATGTGCAGTCGGCGGGTTTCTTCTCTAGAGGAACGTAACAGAATGGAATACTTCCAGTTGTTGTACTGTTAATACTGTATGACCATATAGGTTACTGTGGCTGGCTGAAACTAGACATAAATAATGCCATATACAAGAACTGAGTATACTGTGAACAAATACAGGATACCGTTCTTATGTCGTGGGTTTGGATTTGCTCGTAGCTGTTTCAGTGTTTTACACTAACATCTCTGCCTTTCTCTCTGTCTGTCTGTCCATCCGTTCGTCTGTTCGTCTGTCTGTAGATTCTGATTGGAGAGGTGACAACGTTCTTTGTGAAAGCGGAGGGGGCTCAGAGAAGACCATTGTGACGGCTGACTGCTGTTACTTCAACCCCCTCCTCCGCAGGATAGTACGCTTTCTGGGTGAGCCTCGGCTATAGGTCCCACTGTACATTAGACCATATTAAACCTGGTGTATATTGGTCCTAATATATTGGGCATTGCTGCCTCACTACTGTCATTCAGCATAGAATGAAGGGTTTTATCTCTCTCTGCCCTCTCGTCTGTCTCTCTATTTCTCCCTTCTCCTCTCCCTCTCTTCCTATCCCTCTCTCTCTCCTCCCCCATCCTTTCCCCTCACCCTCCACCTCCTCCACCCCCGTTCTCCTCCTCCACCTCCTCAGGTGTCTACTCCTTTGGCCTCTTCGCCACCACCATCTTCGCCAACGCAGGCCAGGTGGTGACAGGAAACCAGACCCCTCACTTCCTGTCTGCCTGCCGCCCAAACTACACAGTCTTGGGCTGCCAGTCCCCCATGCAGTACATCACAGAGCGCCGCGCCTGCACTGGGAACCCCTACCTGGTTGCGTCTGCACGCAAGTCCTTCCCCTCCAAGGACGCGGCCCTCAGCATCTACTCTGCTGTCTACACGGTGGTAGGAACTAGGGGAAGTTAGAGGGGAAGGAATAAAGAGTGACACCGGGAAGAATAGAGATATGTTTTCTGATATCAGTGTTTTGAAATGTGAATGTTTCTGTACATTTCTATGTGCTTAGTGGAGGTAGAGGGTATATCTAGAATGTATATCCCTGTGTGTGCTTCTGTGGAGGTACTGTATATTTAGACTTTATAACTCTGTGTGTGCTTCTGTGGTGGTGCTGCTGTATATCTAGACTCTATAGCTCTGTCTGCTTCTATGCAGGCACTGTATATTTAGACTTTATATCTCCGTTTGTGCTTCTGTGGAGGTACTGTATATCTAGAATGTATAGCTCTGTGTGTGGTTCTGTGGAGGTACTGTATATCTAGAATGTATAGCTCTGTGTGTGCTTCTGTGGAGGTACTGTATATCTAGAATGTATAGCTCTGTGTGTGCTTCTGTGGAGGTACTGTATATCTAGAATGTATAGCTCTGTGTGTGGTTCTGTGGAGGTACTGTATATCTAGAATGTATAGCTCTGTGTGTGCTTCTGTGGAGGTACTGTATATCTAGAATGTATAGCTCTGTGTGTGGTTCTGTGGAGGTACTGTATATCTAGAATGTATAGCTCTGTGTGCTTCTGTGTACTGGAGTATATCTAGTATAGCTCTGTCTGCTTCTAACCTCCACCTCTGTGTGTGCTTCTGTCTGGAGGTACTGTATATCTAGAATGATTCCTCTGTGTGTGTTCTGTTCTGTATATCTGTACGTGTGCGCTGTGTACTGTATATCTAGAATGGGCAGCTCTGTGTGTGCTTCTGTGGAGGTACTGTATATCTAGAATGTATAGCTCTGTGTGTGGTTCTGTGGAGGTACTGTATATCTAGAATGTATAGCTCTGTGTGTGCTTCTGTGGACTGTATATCCGTATAGCTCTGCTTGCATCTTAACCTCCACCTCTGTGTGTGTGTGTCTGCAGAGGAGCTTTTAAATTAACTATTCCTTTCTGTGTGTGTTTCAGATGTACGTGACGCTGGTGGACAAAAGGGCACCCGGCTGACCAAGCCCACCCTGTGTCTGACCCTCCTGTCCCTGGCTGTGCTGGTGGGGGTGGTGAGGGTGGTACAGGAACCATTGGGGTGACGTCCTGGCTGGATACCTGACCGGAGGGGCCATCGCTGCCTTCCTGGTGAGGGGACTGGGGAGTAGGGGGTAGGGAGGTGGTAGAAGTGGGTAACGTCCTGGTTGGATACCTGACCGGAGGGGCCATCGCTATCTTCCTGGTGAGGGGACTGGGGAGGTGGTAGAAGTGGGTAACGTCCTGGCTGGATACCTGACCGGAGGGGCCATCGCTATCTTCCTGGTGAGGGGACTGGGGAGTAGGGGGTGGGGAGGTGGTAGAAGATGGGGATGAGGGTAGGGGTGGTGGTGGGGATGAGGGATAGATGGGGGTAGTTGTAGGGGTGGGGATGAGGGCTGGATGGGGATAGGGATGAGGGCTAGATGGGGACTAGATGGGGAGATGGGGTGGTGATGAGGGCAGGGGTAGTGATGAGGGCGGGGGTAGTGATGAGGGCTAGATGTGGGGATTTTTATTTTACCTTTATTTAACTAGGCAAGTCAGTTAAGAACAAATTCTTATTTTCAATGACGGCCTAGGAACAGTGGGTTAACTGCCTGTTCAGGGGCAGAACGACAGATTTGTACCTTGTCAGCTCGGGGATTTGAACTTGCAACCTTCCGGTTACTAGTCCAACGTTCTAACCACTAGGCTACCCTGCCGACCTGAGTACTAGATGGGGGTAGGGGTAGTGGTGGGGATGAGGGCTAGATGGGGGTAGGGGTAGTGGTTGGGATGAGGGCTAGATGGGGGTAGGGGTAGTGGTGAGAGTAGAGGTGGGGTTGAGGGCTAGATGGGGGTAGGAGTAGTGGTGGGGATGAGGGCTAGATGGGGGTAGGGGTAGTGGTGGGAGTAGAGGTGGGGTTGAGGGCTAGATGGGGGTAGGGGTAGTGGTGGGAGTAGAGGTGGGGATGAAGCCTAGATGGGGGTAGTGGTGGGAGTAGAGGTGGGGTTGAGGGCTAGATGGGGGTAGGAGTAGTGGTGGGGATGAGGGCTAGATGGGGGTAGGGGTAGTGGTGGGAGTAGTGGTGGGGAGGAGGGCTAGATGGGGGTAGGGGTAGTGGTGGGAGTAGAGGTGGGGTTGAGGGCTAGATGGGGGTAGGGGTAGTGGTGGGGATGAGGGCTAGATGGGGGTAGGAGTAGTGGTGGGAGTAGTGGTGGGGATGAGGGCTAGATGGGGGTAGGGGTAGTGGTGGGAGTAGAGGTGGGGTTGAGGGCTAGATGGGGGTAGGGGTGGGGATGGGGACATTACCCATTCAGTTTCAAGTTAGAGCTGCAATGTTTCAATTTACATCACTTTAAATAACTTGTCTTCAGCAGCACATTTTTACAGTCTCTCTCTCTCTCTCTTCTCTCTCTCTCTCTCCTACTCTCTTTCCTTCTCTCCCTACCCCGTCTCTCTCCATCTACCGCTCTCATTATCTCTCTGTGTCTCTCTTTCCATCCATCCTTTCAATCTCCACCTCTCTCTACCAGGTGACATGTGTGATCAACAACTTCCAGCAGACGGCATCAGCCCTGCCCCCGCTGCCCCCCCAGCGCCCTCAGCCCCCCCACGGCATGCTACTGTCCACCCTACCTCGCGTGGAGAGTCCACTTGAAAAGTTAAGTTGCCCTCAGGTAAGGGCTGGGGGGTCACAGGGGATAGTGTTCTCATAAAATGAGCCATCCTCATATCTCTTGTAAATATGAATGTGAATTCAATTAATTCATTTGTTCATATTCATTCTTACAAGAAGGGTATTTTTTTATGGATCTCTTGTCACGCCCTGGTCGTAGTATTTTGTGTTTTTCTTCATGTATTTGGTCAGACCAGGGTGTGACATGGGTTTTGTGGTGTGTAGATAGTGGGATTGTAGCTTAGTGGGGTGTTCTAGGTTAGTCTATGGCTGTCTGAAGTGGTTCTCAATCAGAGGCAGGTGTTTATCGTTGTCTCTGATTGGGAACCATATTTAGGCAGCCATATTCTTTGGTTGTATTGTGGGTGATTGTCCTTAGTGTCTTGACGTCCTTATTCTGTGTTAGTTTGCACCAGTTTAGGCTGTTTCGGTTTTCATTACATTTATTGTTTTGTAGAGTTTGTGTTTTGGATTCGTGTTACGTTGTGTAAATAAACATGGATCACAATATACGCGCTGCAGTTTGGTCCGACTCTCCTTCACCATTAGAAAACCGTAACATCTCTTTAGTAGAGGTCGACCGATTAATCGGAATGGCCGATTAATTAGGGCAGATATCAAGTTTTCATAACAATCGGAAATCGGTATTTTTGGGCGGCCAATTTTGCAGATCATTTTTTTAATATATATATTTATTTTTAACCTTTTATTTAATTAGGCAAGTTAGTTAAGAACACATTCTTATTTTCAATGACGGCCTAG
>NW_026280698.1:0-5191 GCF_023373465.1 Oncorhynchus keta
CAATTTGATCGCTTATTAACGTTTACTAATACCTAAAGTTGCATTACAAAAAGTATTTTTATTTTTATTTTTTTTTTTTTTTTTTTCACCTTTATTTAACCAGGTAGGCTAGTTGAGAACAAGTTCTCATTTTGCAACTGCGACCTGGCCAGATAAAACATAGCAGTGTGAACAGACAACACAGAGTTACATGGAGTAAACAATTAGCAAGTCAATAACACAGTAGAAAAAAAATGGGCAGTCTATATACAATGTGTGCAAAAGGCATGAGGTAGGCGAATAATACAATTTTGCAGATTAACACTGGAGTGATAAATGATCAGATGGTCATGTACAGGTAGAGATATTGGTGTGCAAAAGAGCAGGAAAGTAAATAAAATAAAAACAGCATAAAAAACAGTATGGGAATGAGGTAGGTGAAAATGGGTGAGCTATTTACCTATAGACTATGTACAGCTGCAGCGATCGGTTAGCTGCTCGGATAGCTGATGTTTGAAGTTGGTGAGGGAGATAAAAGTCTCCAACTTCAGCGATTTTGCAATTCGTTCCAGTCAGGCAGCAGAGTACTGGAACGAAAGGCGGCCAAATGAGGTGTTGGCTTTAGGGATGATCAGTGAGATACACCTGCTGGAGCGCGTGCTACGGATGGGTGTTGCTATCGTGACCAGTGAACTGAGATAAGGCGGAGCTTTACCTAGCATGGACTTGTAGATGACCTGGAGCCAATGGGTCTGGCGACGGATATGTAGTGAGGGCCAGCCGACTAGAGCATACAGGTCGCAGTGGTGGGTGGTATAAGGTGCTTTAGTGACAAAACGGATGGCACTCTGATAGACTGCATCCAGTTTGCTGAGTAGAGTGTTGGAAGCCATTTTGTAGATGACATCGCCGAAGTCGAGGATCGGTAGGATAGTCAGTTTTACTAGGGTAAGCTTGGCAGCGTGAGTGAAGGAGGCTTTGTTGCGGATTAGAAAGCCGACTCTTGATTTGATTTTTGATTGGAGATGTTTGATGTGAGTCTGGAAGGAGAGTTTGCAGTCTAGCCAGACACCTAGGTACTTATAGATGTCCACATATTCAAGGTCGGAACCATCCAGGGTGGTGATGCTAGTCGGGCATGCGGGTGCAGGCAGCGATCGGTTGAAAAGCATGCATTTGGTTTTACTCGCGTTTAAGAGCAGTTGGAGGCCACGGAAGGAGTGCTGTATGGCATTGAAGCTCGTTTGGAGGTTTGATAGCACAGTGTCCAATGACGGGCCGAAAAGTATATAGAATGGTGTCGTCAGCGTAGAGGTGGATCAGGGAATCGCCGCAGCAAGAGCAACATCATTGATATATACAGAGAAAAGAGTCGGCCCGAGAATTGAACCCTGTGGCACCCCCATAGAGACTGCCAGAGGACCGGACAGCATGCCCTCCGATTTGACACACTGAACTCTGTCTGCAAAGTAATTGGTGAACCAGGCAAGGCAGTCATCCGAAAAAACCCGAGGCTGTTGAGTCTGCGATAAGAATATGGTGATTGACAGAGTCGAAAGCCTTGGCGAGGTCGATGAAGACGGCTGCACAGTACTGTCTTTTATCGATGGCGGTTATGATATCGTTTAGTACCTTTGAGTGTGGCTGAGGTGCACCCGTGACCCGGCTCGAAAACCAGATTGCACAGCGGAGAAGGTACGGTGGGATTCGAGATGGTCAGTGACCTGTTTGTTGACTTGGCTTTCGAAGACCTTAGATAGGCAGGGCAGGATGGATATAGGTCTATAGCAGTTTGGGTCCAGGGTGTCTCCCCCTTTGAAAGGGGATGACTCTTGGCAGCTTTCAATCCTTGGGGATCTCAGACGATATGAAGAGAGGTTGAACAGGCTGGTAATAGGGGTTGCGACAATGGCGGCAGATAGTTTCAGAAATAGCGGGTCCAGATTGTCAAGCCCAGCTGATTTGTACGGGTCAGGTTTGCAGCTCTTTCAGAACATCTGCTATCTGGATTTGGGTAAAGGAGAACCTGGAGAGGCTTGGGTGAGGAACTACGGGGCGGAGCTGTTGGCCGAGGGTTGGAGTAGCCAGGCGGAAGGCATGGCCAGCCGTTGAGAAGTGCTTATTGAAGTTTTCGATAATCATGGATTTATCGGTGGAGACCGTGTTTCCTAGCCTCAGTGCAGTGGGCAGCTGGGAGGAGGTGCTCTTGTTCTCCATGGACTTCACAGTGTCCCAGAACTTTTGGAGTTGGAGCTACAGGATGCAAACTTCTGCCTGAAGAAGCTGGCCTTAGCTTTCCTGACTGACTGCGTGTATTGGTTCCTGACTTCCCTGAACAGTTGCATATCACGGGGGCTATTCGATGCTATTGCAGTCCGCCACAGGATGTTTTTGTGCTGGTCGAGGGCAGTCAGGTCTGGAGTGAACCAAGGGCTGTATCTGTTCTTGGTTCTGCATTTTTGAACGGAGCATGCTTATCTAAAATGGTGAGGAAGTTACTTTTAAAGAATGACCATGCATCCTCAACTGACGGGATGAGGTCAATGTCCTTCCAGGATACCCGGGCCAGGTCGATTAGAAAGGCCTGCTCACAGAAGTGTTTTAGGGAGCGTTTGACAGTGATGAGGGTGGTCGTTTGACTGCGGCTCCGTGGCGGATACAGGCGATGAGGCAGTGATCGCTGAGATCCTGGTTGAAGACAGCGGAGGTATATTTGAGGGCCAGTTGGTCAGGATGACGTCTATGAGGGTGCCCTTGTTTACAGAGTTAGGGTTGTACCTGGTGGGTTCCTTGATGATTTGAGTGAGATTGAGGGCATCTAGCTTAGATTGTAGGACTGCCGGGGTGTTAAGCATATCCCAGTTTAGGTCACCTAACAGAACAAACTCTGAAGCTAGATGGGGGCGATCAATTCACAAATGGTGGTCCAGGGCACAGCTGGGAGCTGACGGGGGTCGGTAGCAGGCGGCAACAGTGAGAGACTTGTTTCTGGAGAGAGTAATTTTCAAAATTAGTAGTTCAAACTGTTTGGGTATGGACCTGGAAAGTATGACATTACTTTGCAGGCTATCTCTGCAGTAGACTGCGACTCCGCCCCCTTTGGCAGTTCTATCTTGACGAAGATGTTATAGTTGGGTATGGAAATCTCTGAATTTTTGGTGGCCTTCCTGAGCCAGGATTCAGACACGGCAAGGACATCAGGGTTAGCAGAGTGTGCTAAAGCAGGAGTAAAACAAACTTAGGGGAGGAGGCTTCTGATGTTGACATGCATAAAACCAAGACTTTTCGATCACAGAAGTCAACAAATGAGGGTACCTGGGGACATGCAGGGCCTGGGTTTACCTCCACATCACCCGCGGAACAGAGAAGGAGTAGTATGAGGTGCGGCTAAAGGCTATCAAAACTGGTCGCCTAGAGCGTTGGGGGCAGAGGATAAGAGGAGCAGGTTTCTGGGCATGGTAGAATATATTCAGGGCATAATGCGCAGACAGGGGTATGGTGGGGTGCGGGTACAGCGGAGGTAAGCCCAGGCACTGGGTGATGATGAGAGGTTGTATCTCTGGACATGCTGGTTGTAATGGGTGAGGTCACCGCATGTGTGGGGGGTGGGACAAAGGAGGTAACAGGGGTATGCAGAGTGGATCTAGGGGCTCCATTGTGAACTAAAAAATGATAACTAACCTGAACAACAGTATACAAGGCATATTGACATTTGAGAGAGACATACAGCGAGGCATACAGTAATCACAGGTGTTGAATTGGGAAAGCTAGCTAAAACAGTAGGCGAGGCTAATCAGCTAGCACAACAAACAGCAGGTAAAATGGCGTTGACTAGGCAACTGGGCCGACAGATAAACAAACAAGCAGAATGGGGTACCGTGATTAATGGACAGTCCAGCGTGCGTCAGCTATATAGCCAAGAGATCAGTGTCCAGGGGCAGCGGTGGATGGGCAGGGAAGCTGGGCTGGCGAGTGTTATCCAGGTTTTAAAAAAACTAACAATGACTAAATAGCTTGTAGCTAGTTAGCTGGTTAGCGTCTGGAGGTTCTTGAGTGTGTCATAAAAATAAAATAAAAATTAAAAGTAATAGCGATTCCGTATCACAGTGGGTGAGGCAGGTTTCCGGAAGGTATAAACAAAATAAAAATCAAAGAGAGATAGAAAGTAAATGGGTTCAGAGTGTTTGGGATGCGGTGATTCAGATGGATAGCAGGCCTGTGCTAACAAGCTAACAGTTCGTAGGCTCGGGCTAGACAAGCTAGCCGTTAGCAGCCCGAATTAGCAAGCAGGGAGATAGCGGGGGCTAGAGAGCTAACCTTTGTGGGACGTTGCGATGGGGTGAGTCTGTTTATTCCTCTTCATGCGGTGACATCGAACAGACCGGTCGTGGGCCCGGGTAATTGTAGCCCAGGGTATGCTACAGGTGCTCCAGGCACGCTAGGTGACCTGGAGACACAGCGTTTCAGAAAGCTCGCAGGCCTTGGCCAGCAGATGGATCTTTGGCGATGTCGCAACGAAAAAGCCTGTTGAAACCACCTCGGACGGTGTCGGCGGACCAGCCGTGATGGATCGGCGGGGCTCCGTGTCGGCAGTAAAGGGTCCAGGCCAATTGGCAAGAGGTATTGTTGGGCCTCTTCGGCTAGACGGGAGATGGGCTTAGCTCAAGGCTAACTGGTGCTGGTTTGGGACAGAGACGTTAGCCAGGAGTAGCCACTCGGATTGCAGCTAGCTAGTTGCGATGATCCGGTGTAAAGGTTCAGAGCTTGCGGTAGGAATCCGGAGATGTGGTAGAGAAAGAGCAGTCTGATATGCTCTGGGTTGATGTCGCGCTGGTGTCCTAGTTAGCTTTGAAGACCGCTAGCAATGGCTAACTGAGTACTAGCTAGTAAGCTAGTTAGCTGGCTAGCTTCTGATGGTGGTTCCGGTTCTAAAGTAAAGTATAGAAAAAGCAGATCCGTACCACATTGGGTGATGCGGGTTGCAGGAGAGTATATTCAGCTCTAGTTGGAAAGTGAGATTAAAATATGTATGCGAAATATATACAGAAAAAACGAAGAAAACTATATTTACACTAGACAGGACGGGACAAGACAAAAACACGTCCGACTGCTACGCCATCTTGGAAGTTTTGAAGTATTTCGAAGTGTTTTTGTGAAAGTTTATCGTCAACTTTTTTTAATTAAAAAAATGACGTTACGTTATAAGACGCTA
>NW_026280699.1:0-22500 GCF_023373465.1 Oncorhynchus keta
TGATAACACAGCCATCATTAAAACACAGCAGATAACACAGCTGATAACACAGCTGATAACACAGCTGATAACACAGCCATCATTAAAACACAGCAGATAACACAGCTGATAACACAGCTGATAACACAGCAGATAACACAGCAGATAACACAGCAGATAACACAGCCATCATTAAAAAAAACGACTGTTTCTCTCCTGATGTCGTCTCATAGCCTGGAGAACAGTCAGACAACACGAGAACGACTGTTTCTCTCTCCTGGTGTCGTCTCATAGCCTGGAGAACAGTCAGACAACACGAGAACGACTGTTTCTCTCTCCTGGTGACGCCTCATAGCCTGGAGAACAGTCAGACAACACGAGAACGACTGTTTCTCTCTCCTGGTGACGCCTCATAGCCTGGAGAACAGTCAGACAACACGAGAACGACTGTTTCTCTCTCCTGATGTCGTCTCATAGCCTGGAGAACAGTCAGACAACACGAGAATGACTGTTTCTCTCTCCTGGTGACGTCTCATAGCCTGGAGAACAGTCAGACAACACGAGAACGACTGTTTCTCTCTCCTGATGTCGTCTCATAGCCTGGAGAACAGTCAGACAACACGAGAACGACTGTTTCTCTCTCCTGATGTCGTCTCATAGCCTGGAGAACAGTCAGACAACACGAGAACGACTGTTTCTCTCTCCTGATGGCGTCTCACAGCCTGGAGAACAGTCAGACTGGTTATAACATCCCAACACAGCAACAGAAGCTGTCTGTGAAGACATCATTAAGACAGAGAAACAGAACAGAATAAACAACACCTTTTGTTAGTGTGTGTGTGTGTGTGTATGTGTGTGTGTGTGTGTGTGTGTGCCTGTGAGTGTGTTGTAACTGATTTTGTAACAGTCTTGTGTATATTGTATCTCCTCATGTTATTCCTCAACAGTGAAGGTCAACATATTGAATATGTACTGTTCCCTGCACTTCAGTTAGAGGTGTCAGTCTGATCGGCAGGCCGTGGAGAATGAGTCAGGAACACTGAGGATTGTGTGTGTGTGTGTGTCCTGGTGTGTGTGTGTGTGTCATGAGCCTGGAGAATGAGTCAGTGAACACGAGAACGACTGTGAGTGGTGAGTCCTGGTGACGCTCATAGCCTGGAGAACAGTGAGACAACGCTGTGAGAACGACGTTTCTCTGCCCTGATCCTCTCTCCTAGCCTGGAGAACAGTCAGACAGACGCTGTGAGGAATGACTGTTTCCTCTCCTGGTGACGCTCTCTCCTAGCCTGGAGAACAGTCAGACAACACTGTGAGGAACAACTGTTCCTGCTCAGGGCTCAGACACTCCTCTCTCCTAGCCTTTAGAACCAGTCATGACCACACGCTGTGAGAACGACTGTTTCGGCCCTCCAGGGATCAGACACTCCTCTCTCCTAGCCTGGAGAACCAGTATGACCAGACGCTGTGAGGAACGACTGGCCCTGCCAGGCCTGACACTGTCTCTCCTACTCTTTATTAACCAGTATGACCAGACGCTGTGAGAACGATGTCGGCCCTGCCACAGACACTCCTCTCTTATAACATCCCAACACACCAGTAGCTGTCTGTGAAGACATCATTGAAGACAGAGAAACTGCCAGGAATCAGACACTCCTCTCTCCTACTCTTTATTAACCAGTATGACCAGACGTGTGTGTGTGTGTGTGTGTGCCCTGCCAGGCCTCAGACACTCCTCTCTCCTACTCTTTATTAACCAGTATGACCAGACGCTGTGAGGAACTGACGTCGGCCCTGCCAGGCCTCAGACACTCCTGTCTCCTACTCATTTATTCAACCAGTGAAGGTCAACATATTGAATATGTATCGTGTTCCCTGCCACTCAGACAGTCTCCTACTCTTTTTTACCAGTATGACCAGACGCGTGTGAGGAATGAGCCCTGCCAGGAACACTGAGACATTGGTGTCTCCTACTCTTTATTAACCAGTATGACCAGACGCTGTGAGTGAGTGATGTCGGCCCTGCCAGGCCTCAGACACTCCTCTCTCCTACTCTTTATTAACCAGTATGACCAGACGCTGTGAGTGAGTGGCCCTGCCAGGCCTCAGACACTCCTCTCTCCTACTCTTTATTAACCAGTATGACCAGACGCTGTGAGGAACGACGTCGGCCCTGCCAGGGCTCAGACACTCCTCTCTCCTACTCTTTATTAACCAGTATGACCAGACGCTGTGAGGAACGATGTCGGCCCTGCCAGGGCTCAGACACTCCTCTCTCCTACTCTTTATTAACCAGTATGACCAGACGCTGTGAGGAACGACGTCGGCCCTGCCAGGCCTCAGACACTCCTCTCTCCTACTCTTTATTAACCAGTATGACCAGACGCTGTGAGGAACGACGTCGGCCCTGCCAGGCTCAGACACTCCTCTCTCCTACTCTTTATTAACCAGTATGACCAGACGCTGTGAGGAACGACGTCGGCCCTGCCAGGCCTCAGACACTCCTCTCTCCTACTCTTTATTAACCAGTATGACCAGACGCTGTGAGGAACGATGTCGGCCCTGCCAGGCCTCAGACACTCCTCTCCTACTCTTTATTAACCAGTATGACCAGACGCTGTGAGGAACGACGTCGGCCCTGCCAGGCCTCAGACACTCCTCTCTCCTACTCTTTATTAACCAGTATGACCAGACGCTGTGAGGAACGACGTCGGCCCTGCCAGGCCTCAGACACTCCTCTCTCCTACTCTTTATTAACCAGTATGACCAGACGCTGTGAGGAACGACGTCGGCCCTGCCAGGCCTCAGACACTCCTCTCTCCTACTCTTTATTAACCAGTATGACCAGACGCTGTGAGGAACGATGTCGGCCCTGCCAGGGCTCAGACACTCCTCTCTCCTACTCTTTATTAACCAGTATGACCAGACGCTGTGAGGAACGACGTCGGCCCTGCCAGGCCTCAGACACTCCTCTCTCCTACTCTTTATTAACCAGTATGACCAGACGCTGTGAGGAACGACGTCGGCCCTGCCAGGCCTCAGACACTCCTCTCTCCTACTCTTTATTAACCAGTATGACCAGACGCTGTGAGGAACGACGTCGGCCCTGCCAGGCCTCAGACACTCCTCTCTCCTACTCTTTATTAACCAGTATGACCAGACGCTGTGAGGAACGACGTCGGCCCTGCCAGGCCTCAGACACTCCTCTCTCCTACTCTTTATTAACCAGTATGACCAGACGCTGTGAGGAAAGACGTCGGCCCTGCCAGGCCTCAGACACTCCTCTCTCCTACTCTTTATTAACCAGTATGACCAGACGCTGTGAGGAACGACGTCGGCCCTGCCAGGCCTCAGACACTCCTCTCTCCTACTCTTTATTAACCAGTATGACCAGACGCTGTGAGGAACGACGTCGGCCCTGCCAGGCCTCAGACACTCCTCTCTCCTACTCTTTATTAACCAGTATGACCAGACGCTGTGAGGAACGACGTCGGCCCTGCCAGGCCTCAGACACTCCTCTCTCCTACTCTTTATTAACCAGTATGACCAGACGCTGTGAGGAACGACGTCGGCCCTGCCAGGCCTCAGACACTCCTCTCTCCTACTCTTTATTAACCAGTATGACCAGACGCTGTGAGGAACGACGTCGGCCCTGCCAGGCCTCAGACACTCCTCTCTCCTACTCTTTATTAACCAGTATGACCAGACGCTGTGAGGAACGACGTCGGCCCTGCCAGGCTCAGACACTCCTCTCTCCTACTCTTTATTAACCAGTATGACCAGACGCTGTGAGGAACGATGTCGGCCCTGCCAGGCCTCAGACACTCCACTCTCCTACTCTTTATTAACCAGTATGACCAGACGCTGTGAGGAACGACGTCGGCCCTGCCAGGCCTCAGACACTCCTCTCTCCTACTCTTTATTAACCAGTATGACCAGACGCTGTGAGGAACGATGTCGGCCCTGCCAGGGCTCAGACACTCCTCTCTCCTACTCTTTATTAACCAGTATGACCAGACGCTGTGAGGAACGACGTCGGCCCTGCCAGGCCTCAGACACTCCTCTCTCCTACTCTTTATTAACCAGTATGACCAGACGCTGTGAGGAACGACGTCGGCCCTGCCAGGGCTCAGACACTCCTCTCTCCTACTCTTTATTAACCAGTATGACCAGACGCTGTGAGGAACGATGTCGGCCCTGCCAGGCCTCAGACACTCCTCTCTCCTACTCTTTATTAACCAGTATGACCAGACGCTGTGAGGAACGATGTCGGCCCTGCCAGGCCTCAGACACTCCTCTCTCCTACTCTTTATTAACCAGTATGACCAGACGCTGTGAGGAACGACGTCGGCCCTGCCAGGCCTCAGACACTCCTCTCTCCTACTCTTTATTAACCAGTATGACCAGACGCTGTGAGGAACGACGTCGGCCCTGCCAGGGCTCAGACACTCCTCTCTCCTACTCTTTATTAACCAGTATGACCAGACGCTGTGAGGAACGACGTCGGCCCTGCCAGGCTCAGACACTCCTCTCTCCTACTCTTTATTAACCAGTATGACCAGACGCTGTGAGGAACGACGTCGGCCCTGCCAGGCCTCAGACACTCCTCTCTCCTACTCTTTATTAACCAGTATGACCAGACGCTGTGAGGAACGACGTCGGCCCTGCCAGGCCTCAGACACTCCTCTCTCCTACTCTTTATTAACCAGTATGACCAGACGCTGTGAGGAACGACGTCGGCCCTGCCAGGCCTCAGACACTCCTCTCTCCTACTCTTTATTAACCAGTATGACCAGACGCTGTGAGGAACGACGTCGGCCCTGCCAGGCCTCAGACACTCCTCTCTCCTACTCTTTATTAACCAGTATGACCAGACGCTGTGAGGAACGACGTCGGCCCTGCCAGGCCTCAGACACTCCTCTCTCCTACTCTTTATTAACCAGTATGACCAGACGCTGTGAGGAACGACGTCGGCCCTGCCAGGCCTCAGACACTCCACTCTCCTACTCTTTATTAACCAGTATGACCAGACGCTGTGAGGAACGACGTCGGCCCTGCCAGGCCTCAGACACTCCTCTCTCCTACTCTTTATTAACCAGTATGACCAGACGCTGTGAGGAACGACGTCGGCCCTGCCAGGCCTCAGACACTCCTCTCTCCTACTCTTTATTAACCAGTATGACCAGACGCTGTGAGGAACGACGTCGGCCCTGCCAGGGCTCAGACACTCCTCTCTCCTACTCTTTATTAACCAGTATGACCAGACGCTGTGAGGAACGACGTCGGCCCTGCCAGGCCTCAGACACTCCTCTCTCCTACTCTTTATTAACCAGTATGACCAGACGCTGTGAGGAACGACGTCGGCCCTGCCAGGCCTCAGACACTCCTCTCTCCTACTCTTTATTAACCAGTATGACCAGACGCTGTGAGGAACGACGTCGGCCCTGCCAGGGCTCAGACACTCCTCTCTCCTACTCTTTATTAACCAGTATGACCAGACGCTGTGAGGAACGATGTCGGCCCTGCCAGGCCTCAGACACTCCTCTCTCCTACTCTTTATTAACCAGTATGACCAGACGCTGTGAGGAACGACGTCGGCCCTGCCAGGGCTCAGACACTCCTCTCTCCTACTCTTTATTAACCAGTATGACCAGACGCTGTGAGGAACGATGTCGGCCCTGCCAGGGCTCAGACACTCCTCTCTCCTACTCTTTATTAACCAGTATGACCAGACGCTGTGAGGAACGACGTCGGCCCTGCCAGGGCTCAGACACTCCACTCTCCTACTCTTTATTAACCAGTATGACCAGACGCTGTGAGGAACGATGTCGGCCCTGCCAGGGCTCAGACACTCCTCTCTACTACTCTTTATTAACCAGTATGACCAGACGCTGTGAGGAACGATGTCGGCCCTGCCAGGGCTCAGACACTCCTCTCTCCTACTCTTTATTAACCAGTATGACCAGACGCTGTGAGGAACGACGTCGGCCCTGCCAGGCCTCAGACACTCCTCTCTCCTACTCTTTATTAACCAGTATGACCAGACGCTGTGAGGAACGACGTCGGCCCTGCCAGGCCTCAGACACTCCTCTCTCCTACTCTTTATTAACCAGTATGACCAGACGCTGTGAGGAACGACGTCGGCCCTGCCAGGCCTCAGACACTCCTCTCTCCTACTCTTTATTAACCAGTATGACCAGACGATGTGAGGAACGACGTCGGCCCTGCCAGGGCTCAGACACTCCTCTCTCCTACTCTTTATTAACCAGTATGACCAGACGCTGTGAGGAACGATGTCGGCCCTGCCAGGGCTCAGACACTCCTCTCTCCTACTCTTTATTAACCAGTATGACCAGACGCTGTGAGGAACGACGTCAGCCCTGCCAGGGCTCAGACACTCCTCTCTCCTACTCTTTATTAACCAGTATGACCACACGCTGTGAGGAACGACGTCGGCCCTGCCAGGGCTCAGACACTCCTCTCTCCTACTCTTTATTAACCAGTATGACCAGACGCTGTGAGGAACGATGTCGGCCCTGCCAGGCCTCAGACACTCCTCTCTCCTACTCTTTATTAACCAGTATGACCAGACGCTGTGAGGAACGACGTCGGCCCTGCCAGGGCTCAGACACTCCTCTCTCCTACTCTTTATTAACCAGTATGACCAGACGCTGTGAGGAACGACGTCGGCCCTGCCAGGCCTCAGACACTCCTCTCTCCTACTCTTTATTAACCAGTATGACCAGACGCTGTGAGGAACGACGTCGGCCCTGCCAGGCCTCAGACACTCCTCTCCTACTCTTTATTAACCAGTATGACCAGACGCTGTGAGGAACGACGTCGGCCCTGCCAGGGCTCAGACACTCCACTCTCCTACTCTTTATTAACCAGTATGACCAGACGCTGTGAGGAACGACGTCGGCCCTGCCAGGGCTCAGACACTCCTCTCTCCTACTCTTTATTAACCAGTATGACCAGACGCTGTGAGGAACGACGTCGGCCCTGCCAGGCCTCAGACACTCCTCTCTCCTACTCTTTATTAACCAGTATGACCAGACGCTGTGAGGAACGACGTCGGCCCTGCCAGGCCTCAGACACTCCTCTCTCCTACTCTTTATTAACCAGTATGACCAGACGCTGTGAGGAACGATGTCGGCCCTGCCAGGCCTCAGACACTCCTCTCTCCTACTCTTTATTAACCAGTATGACCAGACGCTGTGAGGAACGACGTCGGCCCTGCCAGGCCTCAGACACTCCTCTCTCCTACTCTTTATTAACCAGTATGACCAGACGCTGTGAGGAACGACGTCGGCCCTGCCAGGCCTCAGACACTCCTCTCTCCTACTCTTTATTAACCAGTATGACCAGACGCTGTGAGGAACGACGTCGGCCCTGCCAGGCCTCAGACACTCCTCTCTCCTACTCTTTATTAACCAGTATGACCAGACGCTGTGAGGAACGACGTCGGCCCTGCCAGGCCTCAGACACTCCTCTCTCCTACTCTTTATTAACCAGTATGACCAGACGCTGTGAGGAACGATGTCGGCCCTGCCAGGCCTCAGACACTCCTCTCTCCTACTCTTTATTAACCAGTATGACCAGACGCTGTGAGGAACGACGTCGGCCCTGCCAGGCCTCAGACACTCCTCTCTCCTACTCTTTATTAACCAGTATGACCAGACGCTGTGAGGAACGACGTCGGCCCTGCCAGGCCTCAGACACTCCTCTCTCCTACTCTCACAATACTCCCGAGGATTCACCACAAACACAACATATCCAAGAATCTAATTTCAAGTTAGTTTCGAATTAGCATATTCGTAAATGTGAAGTGTTTTATTATTTCAGGAAGTCTTAATTTGCCCACAATGATTAATTAAAAGCCCATCTTAAAGAACGTGGATCGAATTGTGTTCCTTTTGTTGTTGTTGATAAAGAAGACAATTAAAAACGTTGCTGGTCTGGGCAGCACAGCGAGGCAGAGGCCTGGTAACAAGAGAAAACACATCCCTCGTGTTTCCTAATGTCTTCATTTGGAGGGGAGGTGGGAGGGGAGGTGGGAGGGGAGGTAGGAGAGGGGAGGTGGGAGGGGAGGGGAGGAGGGGAGGTAGGAGAGGGGAGGTGGGAGGGGAGGTAGGAGAGGGGAGGTGGGAGGGGAGGGGGGGGGGGGAGGTAGGGGAGGGGAGGTGGGAGGGGAGGTAGGAGAGGGGAGGTGGGAGGGGAGGAGGGGAGGTAGGAGAGGGGAGGTGGGAGAGAGGGAAAGAGGGAGGGAAGAAGGAAGAGGGAGGAAAAGAGGGAAGGAGGAAGAGAGGGAGGGAAGAGAGGGAGGGAAGGAGGAAGAGGGAGGCAAAGAGGGAAGAGGGAAGAGGGAGGCAAAGAGGGAAGGAGGAAGAGAGGGAAGGAGGAAGAGGGAGGGAGGAAGAGGGAGCGGAGGAGGAAGGGAAGGAGGGGGAAAGGCACCGACAGCTGGTTTGGAACACCTGTCTGGCAGCCTCCGCAGGCGCTGTGGGCGAGACGTATCCCAAGATGCAGCAGGAGGCGAGGGCAAGGTCTGTGAGTCAGTGCCGATGGGTAAAAGAGGCGCTTGGCACCTGTTGTGGCAACAGGATTACACAAGACCTTACAACGAGAGGAGAGGAGGAGTGGTGTGCCAGACGAGCTCCACTGGGCTTCAGCTCCACACAACGACACCTCCTCCCCGAGAGGCTGAGGTCGGGCTGCATCCCAAAACGGCATTTATGATCATTTGTGGTCCTTCTGTAGCTCAGTTGGTAGAGCATGGCGCTTGTAACGCCAGGGTAGTGGGTTCGATTCCCGGGACCACCCATACGTAGAATGTATGCACACATGACTGTAAGTCGCTTTGGATAAAAGCATCAGCTAAATGGCATATATTATATATATCATTTAAAGTCAAGACATTCAGGCTACACACGTCTCCAATAAAACAAATCCAGTTTCATCTGTCACACGTCTCCAATAAAACAAATCCAGTTTCATCTGTCTCACGTCTCTAATAAAACACATCCAGTTTCATCTGTCACACGTCTCCAATAAAACAAATCCAGTTTCATCTGTCTCACGTCTCCAATAAAACACATCCAGTTTCATCTGTCTCACGTCTCCAATAAAACACATCCAGTTTCATCTGTCACACGTCTCCAATAAAACACATCCAGTTTCATCTGTCTCACGTCTCTAATAAAACACATCCAGTTTCATCTGTCACACGTCTCCAATAAAACAAATCCAGTTTCATCTGTCACACGTCTCCAATAAAACACATCCAGTTTCATCTGTCTCACGTCTCTAATAAAACACATCCAGTTTCATCTGACACACGTCTCTAATAAAACACATCCAGTTTCATCTGACACATGTCTCCAATAAAACACATCCAGTTTCATCTGTCTCACGTCTCCAATAAAACAAATCCAGTTTCATCTGTCACACGTCTCCAATAAAACAAATCCAGTTTCATCTGACACACGTCTCCAATAAAACACATCCAGTTTCATCTGACACACGTCTCTAATAAAACAAATCCAGTTTCATCTGTCTCACGTCTCTAATAAAACACATCCAGTTTCATCTGTCTCACGTCTCTAATAAAACACATCCAGTTTCATCTGTCTCACGTCTCTAATAAAACACATCCAGTTTCATCTGTCACACGTCTCCAATAAAACAAATCCAGTTTCATCTGTCTCACGTCTCTAATAAAACACATCCAGTTTCATCTGTCACACGTCTCCAATAAAACACATCCAGTTTCATCTGTCTCACGTCTCCAATAAAACACATCCAGTTTCATCTGTCACACGTCTCTAATAAAACACATCCAGTTTCATCTGTCACACGTCTCAATAAAACAAATCCAGTTTCATCTGTCTCCAATAAAACAAATCCAGTTTCATCTGTCTCACGTCTCCAATAAAACACATCCAGTTTCATCTGTCTCACGTCTCTAATAAAACACATCCAGTTTCATCTGTCTCACGTCTCTAATAAAACACATCCAGTTTCATCTGTCTCACGTCTCTAATAAAACAAATCCAGTTTCATCTGTCTCACGTCTCTAATAAAACACATCCAGTTTCATCTGTCACACGTCTCTAATAAAACACATCCAGTTTCATCTGTCTCACGTCTCCAATAAAACACATCCAGTTTCATCTGTCACACGTCTCTAATAAAACACATCCAGTTTCATCTGTCACACGTCTCTAATAAAACAAATCCAGTTTCATCTGACACACGTCTCCAATAAAACAAATCCAGTTTCATCTGTCACACGTCTCTAATAAAACACATCCAGTTTCATCTGTCTCACGTCTCTAATAAAACACATCCAGTTTCATCTGTCTCACGTCTCTAATAAAACACATCCAGTTTCATCTGTCACACGTCTCTAATAAAACACATCCAGTTTCATCTGTCTCACGTCTCTAATAAAACACATCCAGTTTCATCTGTCTCACGTCTCTAATAAAACACATCCAGTTTCATCTGTCTCACGTCTCTAATAAAACACATCCAGTTTCATCTGTCTCACGTCTCTAATAAAACAAATCCAGTTTCATCTGTCTCACGTCTCTAATAAAACACATCCAGTTTCATCTGTCACACGTCTCTAATAAAACACATCCAGTTTCATCTGTCTCACGTCTCTAATAAAACAAATCCAGTTTCATCTGTCTCACGTCTCCAATAAAACACATCCAGTTTCATCTGTCACACGTCTCTAATAAAACAAATCCAGTTTCATCTGTCTCACGTCTCCAATAAAACACATCCAGTTTCATCTGTCACACGTCTCCAATAAAACAAATCCAGTTTCATCTGTCACACGTCTCCAATAAAACACATCCAGTTTCATCTGTCACACGTCTCTAATAAAACACATCCAGTTTCATCTGTCTCACGTCTCCAATAAAACACATCCAGTTTCATCTGTCACACGTCTCTAATAAAACACATCCAGTTTCATCTGTCTCACGTCTCCAATAAAACACATCCAGTTTCATCTGTCACACGTCTCTAATAAAACACATCCAGTTTCATCTGTCACACGTCTCTAATAAAACACATCCAGTTTCATCTGTCTCACGTCTCCAATAAAACAAATCCAGTTTCATCTGACACACGTCTCCAATAAAACACATCCAGTTTCATCTGTCACACGTCTCTAATAAAACACATCCAGTTTCATCTGTCTCACGTCTCTAATAAAACACATCCAGTTTCATCTGTCTCACGTCTCCAATAAAGTTTCATCTGTCTCACGTCTCTAATAAAACACATCCAGTTTCATCTGTCACACGTCTCTAATAAAACACATCCAGTTTCATCTGTCTCACGTCTCCAATAAAACACATCCAGTTTCATCTGTCACACGTCTCCAATAAAACACATCCAGTTTCATCTGTCTCACGTCTCCAATAAAACACATCCAGTTTCATCTGTCTCACGTCTCCAATAAAACAAATCCAGTTTCATCTGACACACGTCTCCAATAAAGTTTCATCTGTCTCACGTCTCCAATAAAACACATCCAGTTTCATCTGTCACACGTCTCTAATAAAACACATCCAGTTTCATCTGTCACACGTCTCCAATAAAACACATCCAGTTTCATCTGTCTCACGTCTCCAATAAAACACATCCAGTTTCATCTGTCTCACGTCTCTAATAAAACACATCCAGTTTCATCTGTCACACGTCTCCAATAAAACACATCCAGTTTCATCTGTCTCACGTCTCCAATAAAACACATCCAGTTTCATCTGACACACGTCTCCAATAAAACACATCCAGTTTCATCTGACACACGTCTCCAATAAAACACATCCAGTTTCATCTGTCTCACGTCTCCAATAAAACACATCCAGTTTCATCTGTCACACGTCTCCAATAAAACACATCCAGTTTCATCTGACACACGTCTCCAATAAAACACATCCAGTTTCATCTGTCTCACGTCTCTAATAAAACACATCCAGTTTCATCTGACACACATCTCCAATAAAACACATCCAGTTTCATCTGTCACACGTCTCTAATAAAACACATCCAGTTTCATCTGTCACACGTCTCCACGGCGCTAAAAGACGACGGGTTTTGACTTTACGGCGAAATACTTTCCAATGATAGAGTTAAAAATATATCAAATACAATTAAAATAGTAAAACAAGAGGAATAAAATACGCAGGTTGTCATTTGTCGCCATGACGTTTGTCGTCCAGGTCGACGTCTTGGTCGTCGTGACTCTCGTCCAGGTTGACCTTTTGTCGTCATGACTCTCGTCCAGGTTGACCTTTTGTCGTCATGACTCTCGTCCAGGTTGACCTTTTGTCGCCATGACTCTCGTCCAGGTTGACCTTTTGTCGTCATGACTCTCGTCCAGGTTGACCTTTTGTCGCCATGACTCTCGTCCAGGTTGACCTTTTGTCGTCATGACTCTCGTCCAGGTTGACCTTTTGTCGCCATGACTCTCGTCCAGATTGACCTTTTGTCGCCATGACTCTCGTCCAGGTTGACCTTTTGTAGTGAAGCATGGTGGCGGCAGCATCATGCTGTGGGGGACTGGGAGACTAATCAGGATGAAGGAACCCTGGCAACATCCCTACGGTGAAGCATGGTGGTGGCAGCATCATGCTGTGGGGGACTGGTCAGGATGAAGGAAACCCTGGCAACATCCCTACGGTGAAGCATGGTGGTGGCAGCATCATGCTGTGGGGGACTGGGGGACTAGTCAGGATGAAGGAAACCCTGGCAACATCCCTACGGTGAAGCATGGTGGTGGCAGCATCATGCTGTGGGGGACTGGGGGACTAGTCAGGATGAAGGAAACCCTGGCAACATCCCTACGGTGAAGCATGGTGGTGGCAGCATCATGCTGTGGGGGACTGGGGGACTAGTCAGGATGAAGGAAACCCTGGCAACATCCCTACGGTGAAGCATGGTGGTGGCAGCATCATGCTGTGGGGGACTGGGAGACTAGTCAGGATGGAGGTAAAGATGAAAGGAGCAAAGAACAGAGATCCTTGATGAAAACCTGCTCCAGAGCGCTCAGGACCTCAGACTAACGGGTCTGAATACTTTCTGAACCCACTGTGAATCTACTTGAAAATCTGTGGCCAAACCTGAACACGGTTGCCTAGCAACGAACAACCGCCCATTTGACAGAGCTGGAAGAACGTGTTGCATTAACCAGGTGTGAAAACATCTCAAAGACTTGGACCCAGAAAGAGGCAAATCGCTGCCGAATGTGTTTCCACAACGTATCGACTCAAGGGTGTGAATACTTACGTAAAAGCACTTCCTGTCTTTCATGTTCAGTAAACGTGCGAACATTTACCTAGAAATGTGTTTTCATTTTTGTTACTATGGTGTACTGTGTATAGATGGGTGAGATATTTTATTTTATTTTATTTAAGCCATTTTGAATGTAGGTTTTAAACAACAAAACGTGGAATAAGTCAAAGGGTCTGAATACTCCCAGAAGGGACAGGAAGTACCAGAACCAATTCAGCAGAGGGACACATTCCTCCTCTCCCAGAAGGGACAGGAAGTACCAGAACCAATTCAGCAGTGGGACACATTCCTCCTCTCCCAGAAGGGACAGGAAGTACCAGAACCAATTCAGCAGAGGGACACATTCCTCCTCTCCCAGAAGGGACAGGAAGTACCAGAACCAATTCAGCAGTGGGACACATTCCTCCTCTCCCAGAAGGGACAGGAAGTACCAGAACCAATTCAGCAGAGGGACACATTCCTCCTCTCCCAGAAGGGACAGGAAGTACCAGAACCAATTCAGCAGTGGGACACATTCCTCCTCTCCCAGAAGGGACAGGAAGTACCAGAACCAATTCAGCAGTGGGACACATTCCTCCTCTCCCAGAAGGGACAGGAAGTACCAGAACCAATTCAGCAGAGGGACACATTCCTCCTCTCCCAGAAGGGACAGGAAGTACCAGAACCAATTCAGCAGTGGGACACATTCCTCCTCTCCCAGAAGGGACAGGAAGTACCAGAACCAATTCAGCAGTGGGACACATTCCTCCTCTCCCAGACTTTACATTGTTGTTCATGAAGGAGTAGCTCCATTACCTTGTTGTTCATGAAGGATTGGCTACATTACCTTGTTCATGAAGGATTGGCTACATTACCTTGTTGTTCATGAAGGAGTAGCTACATTACCTTGTTGTTCATGAAGGAGTAGCTACATTACCTTGTTGTTCATGAAGGAGTAGCTACATTACCTTGTTGTTCATGAAGGAGTAGCTACATTACCTTGTTGTTCATGGAGGATTGGCTACATTACCTTGTTGTTCATGAAGGCTTTGAGGCACTGGATGACTTTATGCTGGCTCTTCTTGTCAGGTTTATCCTGGCTACAGAGACAACAGACAGAGTCATCACTTGCTTTGGCAATGTTAACACATGTTTCCCATGCCAATAAAGCCCCTTGAATTGAATTGAGAGTAGAGAGAGAGACAGAGGTAAGCAAGATGTAGAGGTAGAGAGAAGTAGAGAGAGAGAGGTAGAGAGAGGTAGAGGGAGGTAGAAAGAGGTAGAGAGAGGAAGAGAGAGGTAGAGGGAGGAAGAGAGAGGTAGAGGGAGGAAGAGAGAGGTAGAGGGAGGAAGAGAGAGGTAGAGGGAGGAAGAGGGGGTAGAGAGAGGTAGAGAGAGGTAGAGAGAGGTAGAGAGAGGTAGAGAGAGGTAGAGAGAGGAAGAGAGAGGAAGAGAGAGGTAGAGAGAGGAAGAGAGAGGTAGAGAGGAAGAGGTAGAGAGAGGAAGAGAGAGGAAGAGGTAGAGAGAGGTAGAGAGAGGTAGAGAGAGGTAGAGAGAGGTAGAGGGAAGTAGAGAGAGGTAGAGGGAAGTAGAGAGAGAGAGGTAGAGAGAGGGAGAGGGAGGTAGAGAGAGGGAGAGGGAGGTAGAGGGAGGTAGAGAGAGGTAGAGGGAGGTAGAGGGAGGTAGAGGGAGGTAGAGAGAGGTAGAGAGAGGTAGAGAGAGGTAGAGAGGAAGAGAGGAAGAGAGAGGTAGAGAGAGGTAGAGGGAAGTAGAGAGAGAGAGAGGTAGAGAGAGGTAGAGGGAGGTAGAGGGAGGTCGAGAGATGAGATGAACATTTATATTGAACATGTGATGTTTGCGGTCAGTGTGAGCAGTGTGAGCAGTGTGAGTGAGTGAGTGAGTGAGTGAGTGAGTGAGTGAGTGAGTGAGTGAGTGGTGAGTGAGTGAGTGAGTGAGTGAGTGAGTGAGTGAGTGAGTGAGTGAGTGAGTGAGTGAGTGAGTGTGTGTGTGCATACGGTGTTTGTGTCCTTACTGTTTCTTGTGGAGCAGCTTCTCCAGAATGTCTAGCAGCAGTCCCAGACCCTCGTGGCCAAAACTCTGCACCCAGCTGGGGGAGAAGGAAAAACAGCTCATAAATAAATAAACCTCTGATTATCCAAAGTGGTCGTTGAAACTCAGCTATTGGTCACTGCATGGACGAGACCAGAGGCTACTGTATCACCAACTGAATTCTGCTCTGCCCCAGAGGAGACCAGAGGTTACTGTACCACCAAATGAATTCTGCTCTGCCCAGAGGAGACCAGAGGCTACTGTACCACCAACTGAATTCTGCTCTGCCCAGAGGAGACCAGAGGCTACTGTACCACCAACTGAATTCTGCTCTGCCCCAGAGGAGACCAGAGGTTACTGTACCACCAACTGAATTCTGCTCTGCCCCAAAGGAGACCAGAGGTTACTGTACCACCAACTGAATTCTGCTCTGCCCAGAGGAGACCAGAGGTTACTGTACCACCAACTGAATTCTGCTCTGCCCAGAGGAGACCAGAGGCTACTGTACCACCAACTGAATTCTGCTCTGCCCCAGAGGAGACCAGAGGTTACTGTACCACCAACTGAATTCTGCTCTGCCCCAGAGGACCCCTGATGTTCCCCCACATGAGGATTTTACCAGGAACCCTACAGTCTCAAGAGTCTTCAAGTACCCCCTGAGGATAGATCCATACTAGACTAGAGAGCTGGATCCATACTACCCCCAGTACCCCCAGGGATCCTAGTACCCGTGAAGATAGACCAAGAACCCCCAGGGATCCTAGTACCCGTGTAGATAGACCAAGTACCCCCAGGGATCCTAGTACCCCCCGAGGATAGCTTAAATAACCCCAGCGATCCCAGTACCCCATGAGGATAGACCAAGTACCCCCGGGGATCCTATTACCCCCTGATAGGCCAAGTACCCCCAGGGATCATTGTACCCGTGTAGATAGACCAAGTACCCCGGGGATCCTATTACCCCCTGATAGGCCAAGTACCCCCAGGGATCCTTGTACCCGTGTAGATAGACCAAGTACCCCCAGGGATCCTTGTACCCGTGTAGATAGACCAAGTACCCCCAGGGATCCTTGTACCCGTGTAGATAGACCAAGTACCCCCAGGGATCCTAGTACCCCCTGAGGATAGACCAAGTACCCCCAGGGATCCTAGTACCCCCTGAGGATAGGCCAGGTACCCCCAGGGATCCTAGTACCCGTGTAGATAGACAAAGTACCCCCAGGGATCCTAGTACCCGTGTAGATAGACAAAGTACCCCCAGGGATCCTCGTACCCTCTGTATATAGACCAAGTACCCCCAGGGACCCTTGTACCCGTGTAGATAGACCAAGTACCCCCAGGGATCCTTGTACCCGTGTAGATAGACCAAGTACCCCCAGGGATCCTTGTACCCGTGTAGATAGACCAAGTACCCCCAGGGATCCTTGTACCCGTGTAGATAGACCAAGTACCCCCAGGGATCCAAGTACCCCCTGCTTGGGAACAACTGGACTAGATGATAACTGTATCTGGTCTCAACGAGTGCACTACACAGAACAGAGAGGTTCCATTTTGGAAACGCCCTACCTAACGATCCATACTTGACTAGAGAGCTGGATCCATACTAGACTAGAGAGCTGGATCCATACTAGACTAGAGAGCTGGATCCATACTAGACTAGAGAGCTGGATCCATACTAGACTAGAGAGCTGGATCCATACTAGACTAGAGAGCTGGATCCATACTAGACTATAGAGCTGGATCCACACTAGACTAGAGAGCTGGATCCACACTAGACTAGAGAGCTGGATCCATACTAGACTAGAGAGCTGGATCCATACTAGACTAGAGAGCTGGATCCATACTAGACTAGAGAGCTGGATCCATACTAGACTAGAGAGCTGGATCCATACTAGACTAGAGAGCTGGATCCATACTAGACTAGAGAGCTGGATCCATACTAGACTAGAGAGCTGGATCCATACTAGACTAGAGAGCTGGATCCATACTAGACTAGAGAGCTGGATCCATACTAGACTAGAGAGCTGGATCCATACTAGACTAGAGAGCTGGATCCATACTAGACTAGAGAGCTGGATCCATACTAGACTATAGAGCTGGATCCATACTAGACTAGAGAGCTGGATCCATACTAGACTAGAGAGCTGGATCCATACTAGACTAGAGAGCTGGATCCATACTAGACTAGAGAGCTGGATCCATACTAGACTAGAGAGCTGGATCCATACTAGACTAGAGAGCTGGATCCATACTAGACTACAGAGCTGGATCCATACTAGACTAGAGAGCTGGATCCATACTAGACTAGAGAGCTGGATCCAAACTATACTAGAGAGCTGGATCCATACTAGACTATAGAGCTGGATCCATACTAGACTATACAGCTGGATCCATACTAGACTACAGAGCTGGATCCATACTAGACTAGAGAGCTGGATCCATACTAGACTACAGAGCTGGATCCATACTAGACTAGAGAGCTGGATCCATACTAGACTAGAGAGCTGGATCCATACTAGACTATAGAGCTGGATCCATACTAGACTATAGAGAGCTGGATCCATACTAGACTAGAGAGCTGGATCCATACTAGACTAGAGAGCTGGATCCATACTAGACTAGAGAGCTGGATCCATACTAGACTAGAGAGCTGGATCCATACTAGACTCGAGAGCTGGATCCATACTAGACTAGAGAGCTGGATCCATACTAGACTAGAGAGCTGGATCCATACTAAACTAGAGAGCTGGATCCATACTAGACTATAGAGCTGGATCCATACTAGACTAGAGAGCTGGATCCATACTAGACTAGAGAGCTGGATCCATACTAGACTAGAGAGCTGGATCCATACTAGACTAGAGAGCTGGATCCATACTAGACTAGAGAGCTGGATCCATACTAGACTAGAGAGCTGGATCCATACTAGACTAGAGAGCTGGATCCACACTAGACTAGAGAGCTGGATCCATACTAGACTAGAGAGCTGGATCCATACTAGACTCGAGAGCTGGATCCATACTAGACTAGAGAGCTGGATCCATACTAGACTAGAGAGCTGGATCCATACTAGACTAGAGAGCTGGATCCATACTAGACTAGAGAGCTGGATCCATACTAGACTAGAGAGCTGGATCCATACTAGACTAGAGAGCTGGATCCACACTAGACTAGAGAGCTGGATCCATACTAGACTAGAGAGCTGGATCCATACTAGACTCGAGAGCTGGATCCATACTAGACTAGAGAGCTGGATCCATACTAGACTCGAGAGCTGGATCCATACTAGACTATAGAGCTGGATCCATACTAGACTATACAGCTGGATCCATACTAGACTAGAGAGCTGGATCCATACTAGACTATAGAGCTGGATCCATACTAGACTACAGAGCTGGATCCATACTAGACTACAGAGCTGGATCCATACTAGACTACAGAGCTGGATCCATACTAGACTAGAGAGCTGGATCCATACTAGACTCGAGAACTGGATCCATACTAGACTCGAGAGCTGGATCCATACTAGACTCGAGAGCTGGATCCATACTAGACTCGAGAACTGGATCCATACTAGACTCGAGAACTGGATCCATACTAGACTCGAGAGCTGGATCCATACTAGACTAGAGAGCTGGATCCATACTAGACTCGAGAGCTGGATCCATACTAGACTCGAGAGCTGGATCCACACTAGACTAGAGAGCTGGATCCATACTAGACTAGAGAGCTGGATCCATACTAGACTCGAGAGCTGGATCCATACTAGACTAGAGAGCTGGATCCATACTAGACTCGAGAGCTGGATCCATACTAGACTATAGAGCTGGATCCATACTAGACTATACAGCTGGATCCATACTAGACTAGAGAGCTGGATCCATACTAGACTATAGAGCTGGATCCATACTAGACTACAGAGCTGGATCCATACTAGACTACAGAGCTGGATCCATACTAGACTACAGAGCTGGATCCATACTAGACTAGAGAGCTGGATCCATACTAGACTCGAGAACTGGATCCATACTAGACTCGAGAGCTGGATCCATACTAGACTCGAGAGCTGGATCCATACTAGACTCGAGAACTGGATCCATACTAGACTCGAGAACTGGATCCATACTAGACTCGAGAGCTGGATCCATACTAGACTAGAGAGCTGGATCCATACTAGACTCGAGAGCTGGATCCATACTAGACTCGAGAGCTGGATCCATACTAGACTCGAGAACTGGGACGCCCTGTTAAAAACGTGATGAAAGCCAAACGTCCCTGGAGTGGCTGGCCTGAGTGTGTTTTTATAACCTATTAAAAACCGTCTGCACATTCAGACAGGCGGAGGGAGAACTCCTCCCGACGGAACCGACAGACGAAGCACTGAATGGACGTAAAACACGCTGATCGGAGTCCATTTTAAAATCACATCTCCTTCAAAAGAAAAACAACAAAAACCTCTCTCTCCTTTTAGCCCCTCAATCCCCCTGTGGGGCGACACGTCTAATAATAATGCTATTTAATAATGCTATTTAATGCTATTTAATAATGCTATTTAATAATGCTATTTAATAATGCTATTTAATAATGCTATTTAATAATGCTATTTAATAATGCTATTCCCCCGTCTATAATCGAGGGAAAAAATAGATTAATTCCCAGAGCTGTTATTTCTCAAAGTTGTTTATTACACAAAGCTTAGGCTGTTTGAGTGGGAATATCATGTGTGATTCAGGGGGTTTCAGAGCTGAGGGGAGGACAGACAGGAAGTACAGACAGACATAATCCTGCCTGCTGATCCATACTTCTTTCATGTCACTTTCAACTTCTCACAGAGGATTTACCCCGGCGCTTCAAACCTTCAACAAACGTGAGAGCAGTGTGAGCTCTGTCCCTTTCAGACGTGACGGCAGTGTGAGCTCTGTCCCTTTCAGACGTGACTGCAGTGTGAGCTCTGTCCCTTTCAGACGTGACGGTAGTGTGAGCTCTGTCCCTTTCAGACGTGACGGTAGTGTGAGCTCTGTCCCTTTCAGACGTGAGAGCAGTGTGAGCTCTGTCCCTTTCAGACGTGACGGTAGTGTGAGCTCTGTCCCTTTCAGACGTGACGGTAGTGTGAGCTCTGTCCCTTTCAGACGTGAGAGCAGTGTGAGCTCTGTCCCTATCAGACGTGACGGTACAGTGTGAGCTCTGTCCCTTTCAGACGTGAGAGCAGTGTGAGCTCTGTCCCTTTCAGACGTGAGAGCAGTGTGAGCTCTGTCCCTTTCAGACGTGACGGTAGTGTGAGCTCTGTCCCTTTCAGACGTGACGGTACAGTGTGAGCTCTGTCCCTTTCAGACGTGACTGCAGTGTGAGCTCTGTCCCTTTCAGATGTGATGGCACAGTGTGAGCTCTGTCCCTTTCAGACGTGATGGTAGTGTGAGCTCTGTCCCTTTCAGACGTGAGAGCAGTGTGAGCTCTGTCCCTTTCAGACGTGACGGTACAGTGTGAGCTCTGTCCCTTTCAGACGTGACTGCAGTGTGAGCTCTGTCCCTTTCAGACGTGACTGCAGTGTGAGCTCTGTCCCTTTCAGACGTGACGGTAGTGTGAGCTCTGTCCCTTTCAGACGTGAGAGCAGTGTGAGCTCTGTCCCTTTCAGACGTGAGAGCAGTGTGAGCTCTGTCCCTTTCAGACGTGAGAGCAGTGTGAGCTCTGTCCCTTTCAGACGTGACTGCAGTGTGAGCTCTGTCCCTATCAGACGTGACGGTAGTGTGAGCTCTGTCCCTTTCAGACGTGAGAGCAGTGTGAGCTCTGTCCCTATCAGACGTGACGGTACAGTGTGAGCTCTGTCCCTTTCAGACGTGACGGTACAGTGTGAGCTCTGTCCCTTTCAGACGTGACGGTAGTGTGAGCTCTGTCCCTTTCAGACGTGATGGTAGTGTGAGCTCTGTCCCTTTCAGACGTGATGGCAGTGTGAGCTCTGTCCCTTTCAGACGTGACTGCAGTGTGAGCTCTGTCCCTTTCAGACGTGAGAGCAGTGTGAGCTCTGTCCCTTTCAGACGTGACGGTAGTGTGAGCTCTGTCCCTTTCAGACGTGAGAGCAGTGTGAGCTCTGTCCCTTTCAGACGTGACGGTACAGTGTGAGCTCTGTCCCTTTCAGATGTGATGGCAGTGTGAGCTCTGTCCCTTTCAGACGTGACTGCAGTGTGAGCTCTGTCCCTTTCAGATGTGAGAGCAGTGTGAGCTCTGTCCCTTCCAGACTCTGAGGTCTTCAAGTCTGATTCTGACAACCTGATATATGGAGAGCAGTGGCAATTATGGCCACAGAAATAGGATGGGGCTAGTTCTGGGTTCACACCCTTCAGAGAGACAGAGGAGGAGGGAGAGGAGAGGAGAGGAGAGGAGAGGAGAGGAGAGGAGAGGACAGAAGAGAGGACAGAAGAGAGGACAGAAGAGAGGACAGAAGAGAGGACAGAAGAGAGGACAGAAGAGAGGACAGAAGAGAGGACAGAGGAGAGGACAGAGAGAAGACAGAGAGAAGACAGAACAGAGCAGAATGTGAATCTACATTTAATGACGCACATGAAGGAAAATAAGCTAATTACAATATTGATGTTTCATTAAAAAAAACAGAGGACTTCTGACATAACAGGAGGCGTTGAATTGTTTTATTTCCTCGGGCCCTGAATCAGGTCAAGGAGAAGGGCCCAGTAATGGATAAATCAGCAGAGCGAAGGAAATAGCGTCGGAGGAACGGAATCAGCAGCAGACACTTTACTCTCCCTGCAACGAGGAGGAATCTGATCTCCATCCCTCCCTCTATCATCAGCCTCTCCTTCTACCTACCCCCCAGAGGGCCATCAGCCTCTCCTTCTACCTACCCCCCCAGAGGGCCATCAGCCTCTCCTTCTACCTACCCCCCCATAGGGCCATCAGCCTCTCCTTCTACCTACCCCCCCAGAGAGAGGGCCATCAGCCTCTCCTTCTACCTACCCCCCCAGAGGGCCATCAGCCTCTCCTTCTACCTACACCCCCCCCCAGAGAGAGGGCCATCAGCCTCTCCTTCTACCTACCGCCCCAGAGGGAGGGCCATCAGTTCCCCCCTCACACCAGGTTCCCCTCTCACACCAGGTTCCCCTCTCACACCAGGTTCCCCTCTCACACCAGGTTCCCCTCTCACACCAGGTTCCCCTTTTTAAAGTGGCCTTT
>NW_026280699.1:27500-30828 GCF_023373465.1 Oncorhynchus keta
AGTGTAGTGCCAACAACGCAGCTACTGCCAGCTAGCCTACTTTAGCAGTACTGTATCATTTTAATCATTTTAGTCAATAAGATTCTTGCTACGTAAGCTTAACTTTCTGAACATTCGAGATGTGTAGTCCACTTGTCATTCCAATTTCCTTGCATTAGCGTAGCCTTTTCTGTAGCCTGTCAACTATGTGTCTGTCTATCCCTGTTCTCTCCTCTCTGCACACACCATACAAACGCTCCACACCGCGTGGCCGCGACCACCCTAATCTGGTGGTCCCAGCGCGTACGACCCACGTGGAGTTCCAGGTCTCCGGTAGCCTCTGGAACTGCCGATCTGCGGCCAACAAGGCAGAGTTCATCTCAGCCTATGCCTCCCTCCAGTCCCTTGACTTCTTGGCACTGACGGAAACATGGATCCCCACAGATAACACTGCTACTCCTACTGCTCTCTCCTCGTCCGCCCACGTGTTCTCGCACACCCCGAGAGCTTCTGGTCAGCGGGTGGTGGCACCGGGATCCTCATCTCTCCCAAGTGGTCTTTCTCTCTTTCTCCCTTACCCATCTGTCTATTGCCTCCTTTGAATTCCATGCTGTCACAGTTACCAGCCCTTTCAAGCTTAACATCCTTGTCATTTATCGCCCTCCAGGTTCCTCGGAGAGTTCATCAATGAGCTTGATGCCTTGATAAGCTTTCCTGAGGACGGCTCACCTCTCACAGTTCTGGGCGACTTTAACCTCCCCACGTCTACCTTTGACTCATTCCTCTCTGCCTCCTTCTTTCCCTCCTCTCCTCTTTGACCTCACCCTCTCACCTTCCCCCTACTCACAAGGCAGGCAATACGCTTGACCTCATCTTTACTAGATGCTGTTCTTCCACTAACCTCATTTGCAACTCCCCTCCAAGTCTCCGACCACTACCTTGTATCCTTTCCCTCTCGCTCTCATCCAACACTTCCCACACTGCCCCTACTCGGATGGTATCGCGCCGTCCCAACCTTCGCTCTCTCTCTCCCCGCTACTCTCTCCTCTTCCATCCTATCATCTTCCCTCTGCTCAAACTTTCTCCAACCTATCTCCTGATTCTGCCTCCTCAACCCTCCTCTCCTCCCTTACTGCATCCTTTGACTCTCTATGTCCCCTATCCTCCAGGCCGGCTCGGTCCTCCCCTCCCGCTCCGTGGCTCGACTTGACTCATTGCGAGCTCACAGAACAGGGCTCCGGGCAACCGAGCGGAAATGGAGGGAAAACTTCGCCTCCCTGCGGACCTGGCATCCTTTCACTCCCTCCTCTCTACATTTTCCTCCTCTGTCTCTGCTGCTAAAGCCACTTTCTACCATTCTAAATTCCAAGCATCTGCCTCTAACCCTAGGAAGCTCTTTGCCACCTTCTCCTCCCTCCTGAATCCTCCCCCCCCTCCTCTGCAGATGACTTCGGCAACCATTTTGAAAAGAAGGTCGATGACATCCGATCCTCGTTTGCTAAGTCAAACACACCGCTGGTTCTGCTCACACTGCCCTACCCTATGCTCCTGACCTCTTTCTCCCCTCTCTCTCCAGATGAAATCTCGCGTCTTTGACGGCCGGCCGCCCAACAACCTGCCCGCTTGACCCTATCCCCTCCTCTCTTCTCCAGACCATTTCCGGAGACCTTCTC
This sequence comes from Oncorhynchus keta, assembly GCF_023373465.1. NCBI lineage: Eukaryota > Metazoa > Chordata > Actinopteri > Salmoniformes > Salmonidae > Oncorhynchus > Oncorhynchus keta. The sequence continues at coordinate 29,153 of NW_026280699.1, forward strand.
CTTACCTCACCTCACTCATCAACTCATCCTGACCGCTGGCTACGTCCCTCCCGTCTTCAAGAGAGCGAGAGTTGCACCCCTTCTGAAAAACCTACACTCGATCCCTCCGATGTCAACAACTACAGACCAGTATCCCTTCTCTCTTTTCTCTCCAAAACTCTTGAGCGTGCCGTCCTTGGCCAGCTCTACCGCTATCTCTCTCAGAATGACCTTCTTGATCCAAATCAGTCAGGTTTCAAGACTAGTCATTCAACTGAGACTGCTCTTCTCTGTATCACGGAGGCGCTCCGCACTGCTAAAGCTAACTCTCTCTCCTCTGCTCTCATCCTTCTAGACCTATCGGCTGCCTTCGATACTGTGAACCATCAGATCCTCCTCTCGACCCTCTCCGAGTTGGGCATCTCCGGCGCGGCCACACGCTTGGATTGCGTCCTACCTGACAGGTCGCTCCTACCAGGTGGCGTGGCGAGAATCTGTCTCCTCACCACGCGCTCTCACCACTGGTGTCCCCAGGGCTCTGTTTCTAGGCCCTCTCTTATTCTCGCTATACACCAAGTCACTTGGCTCTGTCATAACTCTCACATGGTCTCTCCTATCATTGCTATGCAGACGACACACAATTAATCTTCTCCTTTCCCCTTCTGATGACCAGGTGGCGAATCGCATCTCTGCATGTCTGGCAGTGACATATCAGTGTGGATGACGGATCACCACCTCAAGCTGAACCTCAGCAGATGGAGCTCCTCTTCCTCCCGGGGAAGGACTGCCCATTCCATGATCTCGCCATCACGGTTGACAACTCCATTGTGTCCTCCCCTCCCAGAGCGCTAAGAACCTTGGCGTGATCCTGGACAACACCCTGACGTTCTCAACTAACATCAAGGCGGTGTCCCGTTCCTGTAGGTTCATGCTCTACAACATCCGCAGAGTACGACCCTGCCTCACACAGGAAGCGGCGCAGGTCCTAATCCAGGCACTTGTCATCTCCCGTCTTGATTACTGCAACTCGCTGTTGGCTGGGCTCCCTGCCTGTGCCATTAAACCCCTACAACTCATCCAGAACGCCGCAGCCCGTCTGGTGTTCAACCTTCCAAGTTCTCTCACGTCACCCCGCTCCTCCGCTCTCTCCACTGGCTTCCAGCTGAAGCTCGCATCCGCTACAAGACCATGGTGCTTGCCTACGGAGCTGTGAGGGAACAGCACCTCAGTACCTCCAGGCTCTGATCAGGCCCTACACCCAAACAAGGGCACTGCGTTCATCCACCTCTGGCCTGCTCGCCTCCTACCACTGAGGAAGTACAGTTCCGCTCAGCCCAGTCAAAACTGTTCGCTGCTCTGGCCCCCAATGGTGGAACAAACTCCCTCACGACGCCAGGACAGCGGAGTCAATCACCACCTTCCGGAGACACCTGAAACCCCACCTCTTCAAGGAATACCTAGGATAGGGTAAGTAAGGGTAAGTAATCCTTCTCACACCCCCCTTTCACCCCCAACAAGATTTAGATGCAAGTGGCTGTTCCACTGGTTGTCATAAGGTGTATGCACCAATTTGTAAGTCGCTCTGGATAAGAGCGTCTGCTAAATGACTTAAATGTAAATGTAATGTAAATGAGACGTTCCAAACGGTACCCTTTGATAGTGTACTACTGTTGACCCTGGGCCATTTGGGGACTATT